>NW_026783404.1:0-225000 GCF_949774975.1 Lagenorhynchus albirostris | reverse complement strand
GAAAGGTGTGAGGATTGGATACATTACGATATTGGGGTTAACATAGATATAGAAACACATGTGAAATATATAATCACCAAAGACCTACGGAATACCAAGAGAAGACTACTCAACATGTGTCATAACCTACCTGGGAAAAGGTTCCGAAGAAGAATAGATATATGTATGTGTGTGAAAGAACCACATCTTGCACACCTAGAACAACAACAAAAAAAAAGATTGTAATCAAATTTGCTGCGATAAAAAATAAAAAATTAAATTAAAAATATGAACAAGAAATAATGAGACATAAACTGAAAGGAATTTTTCCTGGCACATCCCATTCTAATTTTCAACCTAGAACAGGACTTCCATTAAGGCTCTGTTGCCCTGGTAACCAGATTTGGTAAAGGAGAAATGCTGCCGCCTTGTGGCTGTTTCACACAACAGCAGCTTTAAACCAAGAGGTAATGGTCACTTAATATTCAAAATATGTGCAGCACTGTAAAGGACATCGGGCCTCAAAAAATGTCCTGGGGTCGTAATCGACCAGAAAATTCAAAAGACGTCAACATTTCAAGAAGACAATGTCAAGAGGCATATTTTACGCACATTTTGTCTTTTCTTTTTTTTTCTCTTTAAAATAAAAGGGAATTGAAAAATGCGCAACATCAGCAATGAATAAAGCCATGCGAATCCAATTACAGAAATGTTCACCTCACAGCCGTCAGAATGTTCTTCAGCAAAAAGTCTACAAAGAATAAATGCTGAAGGAGTTTCAGAGAACTGTGTACCCTCCAGCTGCTGGGGGGATGTAAACTGGTAACAGCCAGTAGTGAGAACATAATGGAGGTGCGTTTAAGGGTAAAAATTGAGCTACCATGTGATCTGGTAGGTCCTTTGATGTGCCTATCACCTGAGCAGAGCAGAATGGAAAAGACACAGGCTGGCAATCCTGCACTGCAGGAATATTTAACATAGCCAAGACTTGGAAGAAACCAAAATGTCCATCAACAGAAAAATGCACAAAGAGGAAGTGGTCCATGTAAACAATGGAATATTAGCCATGGAAAACAATGAAACAGTGCCGTTTGCACCACCATATAAGGACCTAGAGATAATCACTCAAATTAAAGAAAGAAAGTGAAAGACAGATATCCTATGACATCACTTCTAGGTGTTACCTAAAAGTTGATACTCATGAACTTATTTCCAAGAGAAGGAAACGCATGGATTAAGAAAAAAAAATTATGTTTAACCAAATGGAAAAGTGTAAGGAATGTGTGAATTAGGATATGAGGGTTAACAGACATGTACTAATACATATGAAATATATAATCACAAAATACCTATGGAATACCAAGAGAGGTCTAGGCAACACTCTGTAATAACCTACACGGTAAAGAATGCAAAGATAAATGACAGATACATTGATATAATGAACCAGATTCTGTACACCTAGGAGAAACAAAATATTTTTATCAAGTTTGCTCTGATAATTAATAAAAATTAAATTTATAAAACAAACAAGAAGTCAGGAGATATAAGCTCTTGGGGATGTGCTCTGGCACATTCCACTCTAATTTGCAGCCTACTAACACGATTTCCAGGAAGGCTCTGCTGCCCAAAAACCCAGAGTTGGAAATGTAGAAATTCTGCTGCCTTGTGGCCATTTTCCGCAAGAGTGGCGTTAAGCCCACAGCTAATGTTCTCTTAACATTCACAAGGACTCAGGCCTGCAAAGGACACCTGCCCTAAACAACTGTGCTGAGGTAGGGAATGGACAATAAAATTCAAAACTGACAAATTTTTCAAGACGATAGTATGAAGAGGTAAGTTTGACTCACTCTCTTGTTTAAAAAAAGGAAAATGGGTGAAAGCTCAACCTCAGGAATTATTAGACTCATGCAAATCTAATGTACAGAAACGTTTCAACTCACACCAGTCGACTGATCATCAGCAAAAGGTCTACAAACAATAAATTCTGAAGGGGTTTTAGAGAACTGTGTACCCTCTAGCTGCTGGTGAGATGTAACGTGGTAAGAGCCAATAATGAGAACAGAAAGGAGCTACGATTAAAAGTAAAAGTTGAGATACCATTCGATGCAGCAGTCACACCACTGGGCCTCTCACCTGAGAAGACCAGAATCGAGAAGACGCGGGCTGCAAAAGCTGCACTGCAGCCTTATTCACAATAGCCAAGACAGTGAAGCCACCAAAATGTCCATCAACAGATGTATGGATGAAGAAGAAGTGGTCCACGTTCACAATAGAATATTAGCCATGGAAAACAATGAAACACTGCTATTTGAGGTGCCATAGATGAGCTTGGAGATAATCACAGAATATGAGGTAAGTCAGAAAGCAAAAGACCTATATCCTATGATATCACTTATAGGCGTTATCTAATAACTAACACAAATGAACATATTTCCACAGAGAAAGACACTCACAGACTTAGAAATTAAGTATGCTTATCTAAAAGGAAAGGTGGGCAGAATGGATAAATTAAGATTAACGTTACCATACGTATACAAATACATATAATAAACATATATCAAAAAGACGGACCATATAGCAAGGGAGGTCTACGGAACACTGTAATATTTTACATGGGAAGAGGATCTGAACATGAATAGACATATATATTGTACAAATGAACCAGATTGTGTACATCTGGACAAACAATATCTAATCATTACCCCGATTAAATAAATTTTAAAAACCAAGATGTAATGAGACATAAACTTATGGGCGTTCCTCCTGGCACATTCCATTCTAACTTAAAACCTAGGACCACGACTTCCAGAAAGGCTCTGCTGCCCTAGTACTCAGATTTGGGAAAGGACAAATGCTGCCTCCTTGTGGCCGTTTCCCACAACAACAGCTTTAAACCCAGTGCTAATGGTCACTAAATATTCACCAAACTTGCAGTTCTGTAATGACATCTGCCCTCCAAAAAAATCCTGGGGTCGAATATCCACCAAAAATTCAAAAGAGGGCAACCTTCCAAGAAGAGAGCTTCAAGAGATATATTGTACTCACACTTGATTTTTAACAGAAAGGAAAAAGGCGTGGAAAATGATGAATTTTAGGAATTTTTAAAGTCATGCAAACCCAAATTACAAAAACCTATCAGGTCACAGCAGTCAGATTGGCCATTAGCAAAAATGCTGCAAACTATAAATGCTGAAGGGATTGTGGAGAAGTTCGTACCCTCGGTTCTAAGGGAGACATGGTAAGAGCCACTAATGAAAACACAATGGAGGTGCTTTGAAAAGGTAAACATTGAGCTACTAGTCAATCAGTCGCACCCACTGCTGGGCCTATCACCTGAGAAAATGAGAATCAAAAAGTCACAGGCTGGCAATCTTGCACTCCAGCAATATTTAATATAGCCAACACTTGGAAGCAATGAAAATGTCCCTCAACAGAGCTATGCACCAAGAAGTGGTCCATATACACAATGGAATATTACTCCGATAAAAATATAAATTAAATTTAAAAAACAAACAAAAATAAGGAGACATCAGCCTTTGGGGGTTTATCCGGGCACATTCCACTCTAATTTATAACCGAGGAAGACCACTAGCCGGAAGCTCTGTTTCCCTAGTACCAGCATGGGGAACAAAGAAAGGCTGCCACAATCTGGCCGTTACCTGCAAAAGCAGCTTTAAAGCCTGTGCTAATGGTCACTTCATGTGAACAAGTACTGCAGGGCTGTAAATGAAACCTGCCCTCAAAATGTTTTGAGGGAGGTAATGGCCAATAAATTTCAAAATGTAACACATACTTTAGAAAACACTTTGAAGAGCTAAGCTGTAATCACAGTTTGAAAAATAAAAAGGACATGCCTTAAAGCTCAATTTCAAAGGATTATGAGTCATATGCAAATTCAACCACAAAGAGGTATCAGCTCACACCAGTCAGAATATCCATCAGCAAGAAAACTACAAACAATAAATGCTGAAGCCATAAAAAGAAACGAAATTGAGCTATTTGTAATGAGGTGGATAGACCTAGAGTCTGTCATACACAGTGAAGTAAGTCAGAAAGAGAGAGACAAATACCGTATGCTAACACATATACCTGGAATTTAAGAAAAAAAAAATGTCATGAAGAACCTAGGGGTAAAACAGGAATAAAGACAGAGACCTACTAGAGAATGGACTTGAGGATATGGGGAGGGGGAAGGGTAAGCTGTGACAAAGGGAGAGAGAGGCATGGACATATATATACTACCAAACGTAAGGTAGATAGCTAGTGGGAAGCAGCAGCATGGCACAGGGAGATCAGCTCGGTGCTTTGTGACCACCTGGAGGGGAGGGAGGGTGGGAGGGAGGGAGATGCAAGAGGGAAGTGATATGGGAACATATGTATATGTATAACTGATTCATTTTGTTGTAAAGCACAAGATAGCACACCATTGTAAAGCAATTATACTTCAATAAAGATGTTAAAAATAAATAAATAAATAAATAAATGCTGAAGGTGTTGTGGAGAAATGCATACCCTCAACTTTAAGTGAGATGTAACCTGGAAAGAGCCACTAATGAGCACAGAATCGTGGTGCATTTAAACGGTAAACCCTGAGATACTATATGATACAGGAGGCCCACTCTTGGGCCTATAACATAAGAAGACAGAATTGGAAAGACACAGGCAGGCAAATGTGCGGTGCAGCAGTATTACAATAGCCAAGACATGGAGGCAACCAGAAAGTCCATCAAGAGGTGAGTGGACAAAGAAGAACTGGTACACGTACAGATGAAATATTATCTAGGGAAAAAAATGAAACAATGCCATTTGCAGCACCGTAGATGATTCTAGAGGTAATCAGGCAAATTGTACTAAGTCAGACAGCAAAAGACACATATCCTATAATATCACTTATAGGTGTTAGCTAAAAATTGATACCAATGAAGATATTTCCACAGAGAAAGGCAATCACAGATTCATTAAACAAAGTTAAGGTTCACCAAATGGAAAGGTGTGAGGACTGGATATATTAGGATATTGGGGTTAACATAGATATAGAAACACATGTGAAATATATAATCATCAAAGACCTACGGAATACCAAGAGAAGACTACTCAACATTGTGTCACAAGCTACATGAGAAAACGATCTGAAGAAGTATAGATACATGTATATGTGTAAAAGAACCACATCTTACACACCTAGAACAAACAAAACATTTTAATCAAATTTGCTCTGATAAAAAATAAAAATTAAAAAAAGAACAAGAAAAAAAAGAGAGAAAAAAGAAAAAAAAAAGAACAAGAAGTAATGAGACATACACTTAAGGGACTTTTTGCTGGCACATTGCATTCTAGTTTACAACCAGAACACAACTTCCATTAAAGCTCTGTCATCACTAATAAAGCAGCTTTATAAGCAATGTTGAAGGTAGCTTAAAAGAATTCTCACTAATTATTGACAGTAACAAGAAAACAAACAAAAGTAAAAATCTCACGGCAAAAAGTATACATAGAGTAAGGGTAGTAGATCAAACACTTATTAAACTTCTGTAAAGAATAAAAGACAACAGTAGTACTTTTTTTAAAAGAGAGGGCCCAAATAAATCAGAACTGAAAGAGATGATGTTACAAGAGCCACCACAGAAATACAAAGTATCCTAAGATACACACAGGGTAACTCAGGGCTCAGACTGGACAGAGCCCACTCTCCATTCCCCTGTACATGACTTACAGGAGCCTCAGGAACTGAGGAGGGGGTCCTTGAGGAGAGGCACAAGATAGAAGATGTTAGGCATTAACATGACTGCATTCATTTTAAACATGCCTGAACTACATTCACATGAGATGATTTTGTCCTGTTTGTACATCAGCACCTCTAGTCGGAACTGCAGATCTTTGGTTTCACCACCTCTATGACAACATTAGCTTCACCTGCTGTGGACCGTCTCCTATAGGATTTCTAGAACCACAAAACATCGAAGCTTCACAGGACGCAGAGTCTGTGCGACTCCACTCAGAGTCTCAACTGCACTCAGAGACTCAGAGTCTCAACAGAGACTCCCCTCTTGGAGGACACACACAAAGTAGTGTGCACATCAGGACCCAGGGGAAGGAGCAGTCACCCCATAGGTGAATGATCATACCTAGCTGCTAGTTTTAGAGGGTCTCCTGCAGAGGTGGGGTGTGGCTGCGGCTCACCATGGGGACAACGACACTGACAGCAGAAGTTCTGGGAAATACTCCTTGGCGTGAACTCTCCCAGAGTCCACCATTAGCCTCACCAAGAGCAAGGTAGGCTCCAGTGCTGGGTCGCCTCAGTCCAAACAACCAACAGGGAGGGAACCCAGCCCCATGCCTCAGCAGACAAGCGGATTAAACTTTTTATTAAACTTTTATTTAATCCACAGACAAGCAGATTAAAGCTCTGCCCACCAGAGCAACACCCAGCTCTACCCACCACCAGTCCCTCGCATAAGGAAGCTTGCACAAGCCTCTCAGATAGACTCAATCACTGGAGAGCAGACAGCAGAAGCAAGAAGAACTACAATTCTGCAGCCTGTGGAAGGAAAACCACATTCACAGAAAGATAGAGAAAATGAAAAGGCAGAGGACTTTATACCAGATCAAGGAACAAGATAAATCCTCAGAAAAACAACGAAATGAAGTGGGGATAGGTAACCTTCCAGTAAAAGAATTCAGAATAATGATAGTGAAGATGATCCAAGACCTTAGAAAAATAATGGAGGCAAAGATCGAGAAGATGCAAGAAATGCTTAACAAAGACCTAGAAGAATTAAGGAACAAACACCTAGAAGAATTAAAGAACAAACAAACAGAGATGAACAATACAATAACTGAAATGAAAAATACACTAGAAGGAATCAGTAGCAGAATAACTGTGACAGAAGAACGGATAAGTGACCTGGAAGACAGAAAGGTGGAAATCACTGCCATGGAACAGAATAAAGAAAAAGAATGAAAATAAATGAAGACAACCTAAGAGACTTCTGGGACAACATTAAATGCAACAACATTCGCATTATAGGGGTCCCAGATGGAGAACAGAGAGAGAAGGGACTCGAGAAAATATCTGAAGAGATTATAGTTGAAAACTTCCCTAGCATGGGAAAAGAAATAGCCACCGAAGTCCACGAAGCGCAGAGAGTCCCAGGCAGGATAAACCAAAGGAGAAAAATGCCGAGACACACAGTAATCAAATTGAAAAAATTAAAGACAAAGAAAAATTATTGAAAGCAACAAGGGAAAAATGACAGCATACAACGGAACTCCCATAAGGTTAACAGCTGATTTCTCAGCAGAAAATCTACAAGCCAGAAGGGAGTGGCATGATAAATTTAACGTGATGAAAGGGAAGAACCTACCACCAAGAGTACTCCACCCAGCAAGTATCTCATTCAGATTTGATGGAGAAATCAAAAGCTTTACAGACAAGCAAAAGCTAAGAGAATTCAGCACCACGAAACCAGCTCTACAACAAATGCTAAAGGAACTTCTCTAAGTGGGAAACACAAGAGAAGAAAAGGACCCACTAAGACAAACCCATAACAATTAAGAAAATAATAATAGGAACATACATATTGATAATTACCTTAAACATGAATGGATTAAATGCTCCAACCAAATGACACAGGCTCACTGAATGGATACAAAAACAAGATCCATATATATGCTGTCTACAAGAGACCCATTTCAGACCTAGGGACACATACAGACTGAAAGTGAGGGGATGGAAAAATATATTCCATGCAAATGAAAATCAAAAGAAAGCTGGAGTAGCAATACTCATATCAGATAAAATAGATTTTAAAATAAAGAATGTTACAAGAGACAAGGAAGGACACTACATAATGATCAAGGGATCAATCCAAGATATAACAATTATAAATATATATGTACCCAACACAGGAACACCTCAATATATAAGGCAACTGCTAACAGCTATAAAAGAGGAAATCAACAGTAACACAATAATAGCAAGGGACTTTAATACCTCACTTACACCAATGGAGATCATCCAGACAGAAAATTAATAAGGAAACACAAGCTTTAAATGACACAATAGACCAGATAGATTTAATGGATATTTATAGGACATTCCATCCAAAAACAGCAGACTACAAGTTCTTCTCAATGGTACACGGAACATTCTCCGGGATAGATCACATCTTGGGTCACAAATAAAGCCTCAGTAAATTTAAGAAAACTGAAATCATATCAAGCAGCTGTTCCGACCACAATGCTATGAGATTAGAACTCAATTACAGGGAAAATAACGTAAAAAACAAACACATGGAGGCTAAACAATACGTTTCTAAATAACCAAGAGATCACTGAAGAAATAAAAGAGGAAATCAAAAACTACCTAGAGACAAATGACAACAAAAACACGATGACTGAAAACCTATGGGATGGAGCAAAAACAGTTCTAAGAGGGAAGTTTATAGCAATAAAAGCCTACCTCAAGAAACCAGAAAAATCTCAAATAAACAATCTAATCCTACACCTAAAGGAACTAGAGAACGAAGAACAAAACCCAAAGTTAATAGAAGGAAAGAAATCATAAAGATCAGAGCAGAAAGAAATGAAATAAAAACAATAGCAAAGATCAATAAAACTAAAATCTGGTTCTTTGAGAAGATAAACAAAAATGATAAACCTGTAGCCAGACTCAAGTAAAAGAGGAAGAGGACTCAAATCAATAAAATTAGAAATGAAAAAGGAGAAGTTGTAACAGACACCACAGAAATACAAAGCATCCTAAGAGACCTCTACAAGCAACTCTATGCCAATAAAATTGACAACCTGGAAGAAATGGACAAATTCTTAGAAAGGTATAACCTTCCAAGACTGAACCGGGAAGAAATAGAAAATATGAACAGACCTATCACAAGTAATGAAATTGAAAGTGTGATTAAAAATCTTCCAACAAACAAAAGTCCAGAACTAGATGGCATCAGAGGTGAATTCTATCAAACATTTAGACAAGAGCTAACACCCAATCTTCTCAAACTCTTCAGAACTTTTCAGGGGAAGGAACACTCCCAAACTCATTATATGAGGCCACCATCACCCTGATACCAAAACCAGACAAAGATACTACAGAAAAAGAAAATTAGAGACCAATATCACTGATTAATATAGATGTAAAAATCCTCAACAAAATACTAGGAAACAGAATTGAACAACACATTAAAAGGATCATGCACCATGATCAGGTGGGGTTTATCCCAGGGATGCAAGAATTCTTCAATATACACAAATCAATCAATGTGATACACCATATTAACAAATTGTAGAATAAAAATATGATCATCCCAATAGATGCAGGAAAAGCTTTCGACAAAATTCAACACCAATTTATGATTAAAAGTCTCCAAAAAGTGGGCATAGAGGGAATCTACCTCAACATAATAAAGGCAGTATATGACAAACCCACAGCAAACGTCATTCTCAATAGTGAAAAACTAAAAGCATTTCCTCTAAGATCAGGAACAAGAGAAGGATGTCCACTCTCACCACTATTACTCAACATAGTTTTGGAAGTCCTAGACACAGTAATCAGAGAAGAAAAAGAAATAAAAGGAATACAAATTGGAAAAGAAGAAGTAAAATTGTCAGTTTGCAAATGACACGATACCACACATAGTGAATCCTAAAGATGCCACCAGAAAACTACTAGAGCTAATCAATGAATTTGGTAAAGTTGCAGGATACAAAATTAATGCACAGAAATCTCTTGCATTCCTATACACTAACAATGAAAGATCAGAAAGAGAAATTAAGGAAACAATCTCATTCACCATTGCAACAAAAAGAATAAAATACGGAGGAATGAACCTACATAAGGAGGTAAAAGACCTGTACTCAGAAAACTATAAGACACTGCTGAAAGAAATCAAAGATGATATAAACATATGGAGGTATAAACCATGTTCTTGGATTAGAAGAATCAATATTGTGAAAATGACTATAGTACCCAAAGCAAGCTACAGATTCAATGCAATCCCTATCAAATACCACTGGCATTTTCTACAGAACTAGAACAAAAAAATCTTAAAATTTGTATGGAGACACAAAAGACCCCGAATAGCCAAAGCAGTCTTGAGGGAAATTAAAAGAGCTGGAGGAATCAGACTTCCTAACTTCAGACTATACTACAAACTACATTAATCAAGACTATATGGTACTGGCACAAAAACAGAAATATAGATCAATTGAACAAGATAGAAAGCCCAGAGATAAACCTACGTACCTATGGCTAACTCATCTATGACAAAGGAGGCAAAGATATACAATGAAGAAAAGACAGTCTCTTCAGTAAGTGGTGCTGGGAAAACTGGACAACTACACGTGAAAGAATGAAATTAGAACACTCCATAACACCATACACAAAAATAAACTCAAAATGAATTAGAGATCTAAATGTTAGACCAGACACTATAAAATTATTAGAGGAAAACATAGGCAGAACACTCTATGACATAAATCACAGCAAGATCCTTTTTGACCCACCTCCTAGAGAAGTGGAAATAAAAACAAAAATAAACAAATGGGACCTAATGAAACTTCAAAGCTTTTGCACAGCAAAGGAAAACATAAACAAGACGAAAATACAACCCTCAGAATGGGAGAAAATGTTTTCAAATGAAGCAAATGACAAAAGATTAATCTCCAAAATTTACAAGCAGCTCGTGTAGCTCAATATCACAAAAACAAACAACACAATCCAAAAATGGGCAGAAGACCTAAATAGACATTTCTCCAAAGGAGATATACAGATTGCCAATAAACACATGAAAGGATGCTGAACATCACTAATCATTAGAGAAATGCAAATCAAAACTACAGTGAGGTATCACCTCCCAGCAGTCAGAATGGCAATCATCAAAAAATCTACAAACAATAAATGCTGGAGAGGCATTTACTGGAGAAAAGGGAACGTTCTTGCACTGTTGCTGGGAATGTAAATTGCTATACCCACTAGGGATAACAGTATAGAGGTTCCTTAAAAAACTAAAAATAGAAGTACCATACGACCCAGCAATCCAACTACTGGGCATTTGCCCTGAGAAAACCATAATTCAAAAAGAGTTATATACAACAATGTTCATTGCAGTTCTACTTACAATAGCCAGGACATGGAAGCAACCTAAGTGTCCATCGACAGATGAATGGATAAAGAATATCTGGCACATATATAAATGGAATATTACTCAGCCATAAAAAGAAACAAAACTGAGTTATTTGTAGTGAGGGGGATGGACTTAGAGTCTGTCCTACACAGTGAAGTAAGTCAGAAAGAGAAAAATAAATACCATGTGCTAACAGAGATATATGGAATCTAAAGAAAAAAGTTTATGAAGAACCTAGGGGCAGGACAGGATTAAGGACACAGACATAGAGAAAGGACTTGAGGACACGGGGAGGGGGAAGGGTAAGCTGGGACGAAGTGAGAGAGTGCCATGGACATATATACATTACCAAATGTAACATCGATAGCTACTGGGAAGCAGCCACATAGCACAGGGAGATCAGCTCGGTGCTTTGCGACCACCTAAAGAGGTGGGATGTGGAGGGTGGGAGGGAGATGTAAGAGGGAGGGGATATGGTGATATATGTATATGTATAATTGATTCACTTTGTTATACAGCAGAAACTAACACTCCATTGTAAAGCAATTATACTCCAATAAAGGTGTAAAAGGAAAATAAAAAAGAAAGAAGCCCAGAGATAAACCTACACACCTATGGTCAACTAATCTATGACAAAGTAGGCAAGACTATACAATGGAGAAAAGACAGTGTCTTCAATCAGTGGTGCTGGGAAAAATGGACAGCTACATGTAAAAGAATGAAATTAGAACACCCCCTAACACCATACACAAAAATAAATTCAAAATGGATTAGAGACCTTAATGTAAGACCGTACAGTATAAAACTCTTAGAGGAAAACATAGGAAGAATACTCTAACATAAATCACAGCAAGATCTTTTTTGATCCACCTCCTAGAGTAATGACATAAAAAAGAAAACTAAACAAATGGGACCTAATGAAACGTAAAAGCTTTTGCAAAGCAATGGAAACTACAAACACAAAAAGACAACCCTCAGAATGGGAGAATATATTTGCAACTGAATCAATGGGCAAAGGATTAATCTCCAATATATATAAACAGCTGATGCAGCTCAATATTAAAAAAACAAACAACCCAATACAAAAATGGGCAGAAGATCTAAATAGACATTTCTTCCAAGAAGACGTAGAGATGGCTAAGGAGCACATGAAAAGCTGCTCTACATCATTAATTATTAGAGAAATGCAAATCAAAACTACAATGAGGTATCACCTCACACCTGTTAGAATGGGCATCATCAGAAAATCTACAAACAACAAATGCTGGAGAGGGTGTGGAGAAAAGGAACCCTCTTCCACGATTGGTGGGAATGTAAATTGATAGTCACTATGGAGAACAGTATGGAGGTTCCTTAAAAAACTAAAAATAGAATTACCATATGATCCAGCAACCCACTACAGGGCATATACCCAGAGAAAACCATAAATCAAAAAGACACATTCACCACAATGTTCATTGCAGCACTATTTACAATAGCCAGGTAATGGAAGCAACCTAAATGCCCACAGACAGACGAATGGATAAAGATGTGGTACATATATAAAATGGACTATTAGCCATAAAAAGGAATGAAATTGGGTCATTTGTAGAGACGTCGATGGATTTAGAGATTGTCATACAGAGTGAAGTAAGTCAGAAAGAGAAAAACAAATATTGTATATTAACGTATATATGTGGAACCTAGAAAAATGGTACAGATGAACCGGTTTGAAGGGCAGAAATAGAGACACAGATGTAGAGAACAAATGTATGGACACAAAGAGGGGAAAGCCATGGGGGGGTGGCGGTGGGAGGAGTTGGGAGATTGGGATTGACATGTATACATTTATATGTATAAAATAGATAACCAATAAGAACCTGCTGTATAAAAAATAAATAAAATAAAATGAAAAATAAAATTTTTTTAAAAACGGAAAAAAGTTATTCCCTTCACATACATGTATTTATATGAATGAATTATTTCCATGCTTACATCCATAAGTACAAAAAAGAGGAATAAAACCTACCTTGAAACAAAAAAGAAAAAAACAAAACAGAACCCACCAGTTATACAGATGAAAATCCTAAGGGCACTTGCTCCAGTGGTAGACAATTCTGAAGTTGGTCAGAGCTGGGGAATCGTCTCGCATGCAGCCAGCAGCCCCCCCGCAAGGAGTGTCCTCATTACAAGCCTGGGGGACCGTGCCGAGGCATCTGTGAGTAAACGTGAGATGAGCCCCAGGCCAGCTGCTGCTGAACTGTTCCCAACCTTCCCAGGTAAAACACCTGAATATGTACAAGGACTTGAAAGCCTAGAGGAAGGGCCATAGAGCCACACGAGTGACAGCATGCCAGCCGACTTGGTGCCTGCAGGCCAGCCAGGATGGTCCTGGCCCTGGGTGCTCTCCTGGAAGATTTCCATTTCCCTGCCTGAGATACCTGTCCTGTCCCTGCCCCCACTGCTTTTTTCCTTCCTCACCTCTGCCCAGGGAGAAATTCCAGCAGCAGGTATGGGTGACACATCCTCTTCTTTAGCAGGTGGCAGCCTGACAACTGCTGCAGAAAGTCCAGCAGAGCCCCACTCACACTGGGCCACCCACAAAGCCGTGGCCTCTCACTCCCTCCCACCAGCCCAGCCCCGAGACTGCTGACAGGGCAGAGAAAATGGCGTCAGGCACAGCTACAGAGGCTCTTGCTGCCTGGAGTGGTATTTATATTGATCTCAACCCAGGCACACCTGGGGAGGGCTGGCCGGCACGGTAAGGCTGCCCAGGTCAGCCAATCATCACCCCTCAGGGGCTCACAGTTGCAGAAAATGGAACTTGCTGAACCGGCCAGGTCCAAGGAACAGGTGTGGGCTCCTGAGAGTCAGGATAGACAAGGGGCTGCAGCTTTGGCTTGTTTTCTAATCATTTTATCTGGCCCATGAGTGGGAGACAACTTCAAGAAAACCCTCTTCTAATGAGAGGAACCCAGGAGTCAGGGAGAGGAGGGGTGGGTGGTGGTTGGAGACACAGGCCTGGTGCCCCGGGTGCAGTGGAAGTCTCTGGAAGACCAGGCAGAGGGAGGCCACACAGAGTGATGCCCAGGGTCACAGAACTGTTGCAGCTGCTGTTTGTTAGTTCAAGTCCTGCTCTGAGGTGCTCTGTGTCAGCTCTGAGTGACAGGTGAGCTGGGGGTGCTCTGCAATGAGGGCTATGTGCACGGTTCCTGTGTGCCCAGCCCTGCCACGGTACCTACAAGTGTCGCTCTGTATCCTGGGATTGGTCTGACCACGAGAGCCCCATGGGCTGCTGGGGACCTGGTAAAGGATGTCAGGACAGTCAGTGAAGCCACCGAGGATATACCTCCAGTTGCTCCTAATTCCTACACCCTGCTGGTCATTCTACCAACACCAGGACATGGTATTCTGTATTAGTCTTCAATGATGCCTTCTTTTGTATTCCATTAGTCCCAGAGTCACAAGAAATTTTGGCTTGTGAGTGGCAGGACTCAACATACAACTAAAACAATACTTCCGGGCCGTCTTGCCCCAAGGGTGCAAAAATTCCCACACCATCTTTGGGGAAAGCTTAGCTAAAGACCTAAAAGTTCTACCTCTGGAAAAGGAAACCCTCCTTCAATATGCAGATGACATTCTGATCGCCAGCCCTACTAAGGAGGCCTCTGAACTACCAAGCCAATAAAGGATAGAAGTTGTCCAAGAAAAAGCTCAAATATCACAGACTGCGGTGACCTGCCTGGGCTTCATTCTCACAGAAGGTCGGAGAAGCCCATCCCAGGAAAGGGAAGAAACCATTTGCAGCCTTACCCCTTTCTAAAACTAGAAGACAGCTTAGGGGTTCCTGGGGAGGCCAGGGTTTGCTGCTTCTGGATCCCTAACTACAGTCTACTAGCTGGGCCTCTATATGAAACACTGAAAGGAAAAGATGATGATCCTTTTGAATAGAATCCAGAAGTGGCCTTTCAAGAATGGAAAGAGCAGTCAATTCAAACCCTTGCCCTGGAACTCCCTAATTTAGCTAAACCCTTTGACCTTTACATTCCCGGTGAAAGGTGAATCGCCATTGGAGAATTAGTGCAAAACCTGGGACCACTTGAAATGGAACAATGCAAGAATGCCATCCAGGTAGGATAAACTACGGTCACCAAGGGGCTTGGCCCACTGCCACATCTGGCCAAGATACTGGTGGTATCTAAAAACCTGGAAATCAGCAGCCCAAAAGGCCACCTCCCTCCTAAGGGAAAAGGACCCCACGTGGTGATCCTAACCACCAACCATGCCCTGAAGTTGCAGGGTTCGCTCCGTGGGCACACCGACCTCGAGTGAGGAGGCCTTCCAACTCCAACATCCAGAGAGATAACCGGGGGCAACAGGGCACCATGACGACTTGTGTGAACATCACTTGACCTGGAGTTTCTCTCATAAAACAACAAGAGTGTGTCCCAATAGAGTGGACTACTGCTTGCAGGACTTACTGCACCCAGAGGGGAGCTAATAATCTTGGCGTGGGAACCGTATATCACACTGTCACCATAGAAAAGCCTACAGACACCGTGATGATGGTGGCCAATAAGACCGGCTGGACTCCTGTTTACTTCAAAAGGCTGTTGACTCAGTGGCCATCATGGTCCTTGATCACCACTGACCCTGGACTGTCTGGGAGTTGAGTGGGCAGGGCTCTGACACCTGGTGCTGTTTGTACGTTAATTCAGGGGCCTAATTGAAGAAAGCACAGACTACTGTTCAGAGCATCTAGGCTGGCAGAAACGGTCAGCCTAAGGTGGCCGAACAAATGTGGGGTGGGGTGAAACCAGCCCCCACAGCGTCTCTGCACATCTCTTTCCTGGACCCTTAAAGGTCATTAGAATCTATAACACTTCCAATGCTGGTGCTCAGGCGGACGAGCAAGGAGGCAGGGGGCCTGGGGACAATCAACATCACCTGGAGGCTGCTGGGGAGAAGCTCTGACCCTCGCCCCCGGGTATGAGGGCTCCCAACTCAGCACTCAGCAGTTACAGAAGAACGGTCTGCACCCTCAGCACTCCAAGAATGAGGAACGGAACAAAAGGCAGAGGAGGGGTTTGTCCCCAGCAAAGCCCATTAAATATACCTGGGAGATAAAAATAGAATCTGGGCAATAAAGTCAAGTCTAACCTTTTTTATCCTTTGTGCTTTGTCTAATTTCACGTGCTCCTAGGGTCCCGCATGCAGAGGTTCCACACCCAGCACTTCAGACCAGATTTCCTAGTGCAGAATGGCTGGGTCGACACCTCAGCTCCTGGGCCCAGTGCAGACTCTGCGATACAGAGCCTGAGCTGCAGCCAACCCAGCCCTTGAAAGCTCTGTCCCTTCCCTCCCACTGACTCTGACAGGATCTCTACACAGCAGCACAGCCCACAGCCCACGGGGTAGTACATGCTCTCACCTCTCCATTCTCTGATCAAAATATAAGGTTTCCTTTGCTTGTGAACCAAACTCAGTCTCGATCTGTTGACCCCAATGACACTGGGCAGGGGGACACTTGTTGGGGTCCACTCTGGAGGATCAGTAACAGAAATTGAGTCTATTGTAACTTCAGTGAACACATGTGTGAGCCAAACTGTAGTTAACATAGAACAGTGTATAAGGCTCGGGTAAAATAAGATGTTTCTAACACTTCCATTTGATATTTCCATCACTTTATTATAAGCAGGGTTAAGTGAAAGGGTTTGTCTTATTTGTCAGGTCAATATTAGAGAAACGAAGTGATTTCTTTCCAAGGATGTACATCTAATAATCTTGGTTAAAGCTTCAATCTTGTTTTAAATGCTTTTCCATTGAAAATGATACCTCTCTTTCAGCTCCCCCATTTCTGAGAAGTATAAAATCTTATAATTTATTATTACCAAAGGGGAAAGGTGGGAGGAGGGATAAACTAACAGTTTGGGATTAACACATACACACTGCTATATATAAAATAGATCATCAACAAGGAACTACTGTATAGCACAGGGAACTACACTCAACATTTTGCAATAACCTATAAGGGGAAATAATCTGAAAAAGAATAGATATTTTTATTGACATCATCTATCAATGACAGTTAAAGTGTAACCTAAGGGAAGCTGGTGGTGAGTGCTTCTGACCCTGAAGACTTCAATCATCTAAAGTTTGGACTCTGCCTACTTCCCAAGGCCCTTAATGAACATATGTGTAGCCGTAGCTTAAAAAATTCCCCAGTTTGGGTTTCGGGGAGACACTGATTACGAAAAAGCCCTGGTGTTCTCCTTACATGAATGGGACTCTTCCTACTGCTAAAACATGTCTGTCACACCCAGAGGATGGTACACCGTCTGATCGGGAAGAGTTTGGAAAAGGCATCTCATCTCCTCATCTCTTGGTGCTCGGGTTCACCCCTCCAGCGTCTTTACTAACAGTCTCCCCACTTGGAGATGTCAGCACTGTCAACATCCTGTTGCGTACAGTTTGGAATTTGTCCAGAGGATGAAGCGGAAGGATGAGGAACAATGAGAGACAAGTCCTACGTGTTCAGACAGGCACATGTCACTCTAATTTCCAATCAGGAAGACGAATTGACCAAAGGCTAGGTTTGCCCATGGAAACATTATAGGGCTTGAGGAAATCCCACTGCTTTGTGGCCAGTTCCCATAAACACAAGTTGAACAATGGAAGTCAGGGGCAGTAAAATTCACGAAACTGCAGAGTTGAAAATATCTATCACTGAAAAATGTCTTGAGGAAAGTCAGAGAAAAGGACTTGTAAGCAAGGGAGAATGGCAGGAAAGGGATTTGAGGAGGTAGAAAGGACTCGCCATTAAGCACAAGAAAAGGGGCTGAACATTGCCAACATTGCAGTTGGCCAAAAAGGGTGTATGCGTTTTTTTCTGTATATATTCAAGAAAAGGGCATACACTTTTTTAGCCAACCAAACAGGTGGGCACTGTAAATCAATACTACAAAAGATATCACTTCGCATCAGTCACAAGAGCCATGCTTATAAAGTGTAAACAATAGAAATGCAGGACAGGGCAAGGAGAAGAGGGAGCCCTGAGAGACTTATAGTGGAAATGTATATTGCCAACGGCCATTCTGGAGAAGTGTATTGTGTTTACTAAAGCATCTAAACAATGAGCTACAGAGCATAGGGCACTTGCACTCATGGGCGTATATCTTGGGAAAAACAAAAATCGAGAGGACACAGGCACCCCAATGTTTACCGCCTCTCTGTTTAAAAGATCCTCGACTAGGATATAACTTAAATGTCTCTGGAGGGAAAAAATGGATAGAGATGTGGTACTTAGGTAGAGTGGAATATTACTCAGCCTGGAAATCAATGAAATATGGCCAGTTGTAACAACTCCAGAGGAGTTACGTATGATCATTCTAAGTGACATAATTCAAAAAGAAAAAGACACATATCATAAGATATCACTTAACGGTGGAATCCAAAATAGCTACACATGAAATAAATTACAAAACAAAAACATAGTCAAATATGTAGAAAACACGCATAAGGCTGCTAAACGGGAAAGGTGGGGAGGGGTGAGGCATCATCCAGGAGGTTGAAATTAGCAAAGATACCATTCCAAATACCAAACTGATAATCAACAAGGCCTACACGGTAGCTAAAAGAACTGCACTCAGCACACTCAAGTTACCGGAAAAGAATATATACGACTGGTAAGAATCTGAAAAAGAATTTACTGATGTCTCTCTGTACGTGAATGAAGTGGATGTACAGCAGCAAGAAACAGAGCTTTGAAAATCAGCTGTAACCAATATAGTAATAAATTGAAAAAAATAAACGACAGAGAGACAGAGAAAACCTCTTACAACTTTTCCTCAGGGACGGTGATGCAACATGGATTGAACACGTCTAGACCCACAGCAGGATGAGACATAAGGCTGGAAACTGTTCGCGCAAAGAGAAATGTGAGGTTGGGTGAGGAAATGCACACCCTTTAAAGTAATACTACCTGGTACCCATTCAATGGGTCCCAAATCTGCAGGTTCAAGGGATCTTCCTACAGCTAAAACATGCATGGAAAACCCAGAGGACTGTACACCATGTGATCGGGAGATGTGTCTAAAATGCACCTCATTTATATTCTCCTGGTGCTCCTGTTCACCATTCCAGCCACGTTACTTAGAATCTCCCCACTTGGAGAATCAGCACATTTAAACTTCTGTTTCACACATTTTGCAAATTGTGAGGAGGATGAACGGGAAGAGGGGGAACCAATGAGAGAAGAGTTGTAGGGGTTTGGACGGGCACATATCACTCTAATTTCCCATTAAGAATAAGAATTAAAAAAGGCTCAGCCCACCTCGCCGGAGCCAAAATAGGGCCTGAAGCAATCCTGCGGGTTTGAGGCCAGCTCACAAAAGAGCAACTTAAAAAATGGAGCTCAGGGTCATTGCAATTCACAAACCTGCAGAGTTATAAATGAAAACTAACGTCCAAAAATATGTTGAGGTAAGGCAAAGAAGAGGATCTGAATGCAAGACAGAATTGCAAGAAACAGATTTCAAGAGATAGATTGGACTCGTCTTTAAAGCACATGAAAAGCGGCAGAATTTTGACAATGATGCAGTTGGCCCAAAAGGGCGTATGCGTTTTTTCCTGATTATATCCAGGAAAAAACGCATATGCACCTTATGGGCAAGGAAGCAAGCAAGCAATGCAAATGTGCACAACAAAGAAGTCTCATTTCCCACTGGTCAAAAGGGCCATCCTGAAAAATTGTAAAAACCAGAAATGCAGGACAGGCCATGGAGAACAGGGAGCCTTTATACGCTGATGGGCAGTGTGTGAACTGCCGAGAGCCACTCTGGAGAAGTGTATGGTGGTTCCTAAATCATCTAAAAAACAGAGCTACAGAGCATAGGACACTTCCAATCATGGGAGTATATCTAGGGAAGTCTAAAAATCAACAAGACACAAGCACAGCACAGTTTAGGGCTACTCTGTTTACAAGAACCTCAACTTCAGTACACCTTAAAGATCCCAGGAAAGAGAACAATGGATAAAGAAGATGTGGTACTTATGTACAATGGAATATCTCTTCACCATGAAATCAATGTAATAAGGCTAATAGAAGGATAAAGAGTGGATTTAGGTCCGATAATACTACTTGAAATAAGTCAAACAGAAAAAGAAACATATCATAAGATATCACCTATAGAGGGAGGGTAAATATGGCTGCACAAAAAATGAATTACAAAACAGAACAGTGTCTCACATTTAGAAAACACACTTATGTCAGCTTAAGGGGAAAGGAGAGGTGGGGTGATGCATAAAACCAGAGTTTGAAATTAGCACAGATACCGTTCAATAAACCAAATAGGTATTACACAAGATCTACACCTTGCTCAATGAACTGGCCTCAAAACACCCAATACACTGCACAGAAATATATCTGAGTAATAAGAATCTTAAAACCCATGTATTGATATATCTTCATAAGGGAATCAAGTGTGTGCAGAGCAGCACAAACACAGCAGTGAAAATGAGCTAAACCCCATTATAGAAATAAATTTTAAAAACAAAACACAGAAACAATCAAAGAGAGAAAAATTCTTACAATATTCGCTCAGGGGCTGTGATGCAACCTGGATTGACCACATATAAACCCACAGCTGGATAAGACATAAGGCTGGACACTTGGGGCTGAGAGAATTGGTGAGCTTTGGTGAGCAACTGCCGAAAGCTTAATGCAATACTTCATGCTACTCATTCCAAGGGTCCCAACACTCCAGGTTGAAGGGAATCTTCCTACAGCTAAACCATGCTTGGGAAACCCAGCAACTGGTATACCATATGATTGGGAAAGGTTTCTAAAACGCACCTCATTGTTCCTCTCCTGGGGCTCCGGATCGACATTTCAGCCGCTATAATAACAACAACCCCACATGGAGAGTCAATGCCTTTAAGTTCCGGTATTGCACAGTCTGCAGTTAGTGCGGAGGATGAATGGGAAGAGGGGGAACCAGTGAGAAACTAGCTGTAGCTGTTTCAATGGGCACATGTCACTCTAATTTCACATCACTAAGAAGAATTAACCAAAGGCACAGCAAGGCAACCCAGAATAAGAATAGGGCCTGAAAGAATCCTGTGGTAATGAGGCAAGATCACAAAAATAAGAGCTGAAACATGGAGCTAAGGGCCACTGCAATTCAAAAACGTGCAGAGTTATAAAGGCCAACTATTCTCAAAAAGTATATTGAGGAAAGGCTATGAAGAGGCATTGAAAGGAAGGCAGAATTGCAGGAAACCGATTTCAGGAGGTAGACTGGAATTGCATTTAAAGCATAGGAAAAGAGGCAGAACGTCTACAATGATGCACTTGCCCAGAAAGGGCGTATGCGTTTTTTCCTGAATATATTCAGGAAAAAACGCATACGCACTTTTTGGCCAACCAAGCAAGCTTGCAAAGGAAATCTGCACTACAATGAAGTCTCACTTCCCCCTGGTCAAAAGGGCCATCTGAAAAAAGTGTAAAATCCAGAAAGGCAGGACAGGCCATGGAGAACTGGGAGCCTTGTTATGCTGCTGGGCGTGATTTAAATTTCCAACAGCCATTCCGGAGAAGTGTATGGTGTTTCCTGAAACATCTAAAAAACAAAGCAACAGAGCCTAGGGCACTTCCACTTATGGTCCTATAGCTTAGGGAAATTAAAATGAAAAAGACAGAGCCACCCAAAATATTGGGACAGCTCTGTTTACAAGAAACTCATTTACAGTACAAGTTCAATATCGCGGAAAGTGAAAAATGGATAAAGAAGTTGTGGTACTTACGTACAATGCAATATCACTCAGCAAGGAAATCTATGTCATCAGGCCCGTAGCAGCATAATGAGTGGATTCAGGAATGATGATTCTAATTGAAATAAGTCACACAGAAAAAGAAACATCATAAGATATCACTAATACACGGAATGTAAACTTGGATACACAGGAACTGAATTACAAAACAGAACAGGGTCTCAAATTTAGAAACCCAACTTATGCTTGCTTAAGGGGAAAGGTGAGTTGGGGTGCTGCATAAAACCAGAGATTGAAATGAGCACACATAAAGTTCCTTAAGCCAAATATGGAATAGACAAGAGCTACTCCTTGCTCAAGGAAATGGACTCAACACCACATATTAAACGCCTAAGAATGTACCTGACTAGGAAGTATCTTAAAACCTATGGATTGCTATTTCTCCAAAAGAGAATCAAGCGTGTGTGCAGGGGCATAAACGCAGCAGTGATAGGACTGGAGAGGTTCGGTGAGCAAATGAAGACCCTTTGAAGTCATATTGCATGGTACCCATTCCACGGGTCTCAACTCTCCAGGTTTAAGGTATTCTTCCTTCAGCTAAAACATGCATGTGGAACCCAGAGTATGATCAACCGTGTGATCGGGAGACGTGTTCCAATATGTGTCAGTTTTCGTCCCCTGGTACTCGGGTGCAACATTCCAGACGCTTTACTAACACTCTCCCGACTTGGAGAGTCAGTGCCTTTAACCTCCTGTTTGGCCCAGTTTGCAATTTCTGCGGAAGATGAACAGGAATAGGGAGAACGAATGAGAGACTAGCTGGAGGTGTCTGGACGGGCAAATTTAACTCTCATTTCCCACCAGGAAGAGGAATTAACCAAAGGCTCAGCGTGCCGTGCCGGAACCAGATTAGGGCCTGAAGCAATCTTGCGGTGTTGCGGCCAGCTCACGAGAAAGCGAGTTGAAGAAAGGAGCTCAGGGGCACTGTAATTCACAAAACTGCAGAGTTATAAATGACAGCTATCGTCCAAAAATATACTGAAGTAAGGCTGCCAAGAGGACTTGAAAGCGGGGCAGAATTGCAGGAAACCGATTTCAGGAGGTAGACTGGAATTGCATTTAAAGCATAGGAAAAGAGGCAGAACGTCCACAATGATGCACTTGGCCAAAAAGGGCATATGCGTTTTTTCCTGAATATATTCAGGAAAAAACGCATACGCCCCTTTTGGCCAACCAAGCAAGCTTGCAAAGGAAATCTGCACTACAATGAAGTCTCACTTCCCACCGGTCAAAAGGGCCATCTGAAAAAAGTGTAAAATCCAGAAAGGCAGGACAGGCCATGGAGAACTGGGAGCCTTGTTATGCTGATGGGCGGGATGTCAATTGCCAACAGCCACTCGGGAGAAGTGTATGGTGTTTCCTGAAACATCTAAAAAACAAAGCAACAGAGCCTAGGGCACTTCCACTTATGGTCCTATAGCTTAGGGAAATTAAAATCAAAAAGACACAGCCACCCCAAAGGTTGGGACGGCTCTGTTTACAAGAACCTGGTTTACGGTACAAGTTCAATATCGCAGAAAGTGAAAAATGGATAAAGAAGTTGTGGTACTTACGTACAATGCAATATCACACAGCAATGAAATCTATGTCATCAGGCCCGTAGCAGCATAATGAGTGGATTCAGGTATGATGATTCTAACTGAAATAAGTCACACAGAAAAAGAAACATCATAAGATATCACTAATACACGGAATGTAAACTTGGCTACACAGGAACTGAATTACAAAACAGAACAGGGTCTCAAATTTAGAAACCTAACTTATGCTTGCTTAAGGGGAAAGGTGAGTTGGGGTGAGGCGTAAAACCAGAGATTGAAATGAGCACAGATAAAGTTCCTTAAGCCAAATATGGAATAGACAAGAGCTACTCCTTGCTCAACGAAATGGACTCAACACCCCATATTAAACGCCTAAGAATGTACCTGACTAGGAAGTATCTTAAAACCTATGGATTGCTATGTCTCCGAAAGAGAATCAAGCGTGTGTACAGGGGCATAAACGCAGCAGTGATAGGACTGGAGAGGTTCGGTGAGCATATGAAGACCCTTTGAAATCATATTGCATGGTACCCATTCCACGGGTCTCAACTCTCCAGGTTTAAGGTATTCTTCCTTCAGCTAAAACATGCATGTGGAACCCAGAGTATGATCAACCGTGTGATCGGGAGACGTGTTCCAATATGTGTCAGTTTTCGTCCCCTGGTACTCGGGTGCAACAATCCAGACGCTTTACTAACACTCTCCCGACTTGGAGAGTCAGTGCCTTTAACCTCCTGTTTGGCCCAGTTTGCAATTTCTGCGGAAGATGAACAGGAATAGGGAGAACCAATGACAGACTAGCTGGAGGTGTCTGGACGGGCAAATTTAACTCTCATTTCCCACCAGGAAGAGGAATTAACCAAAGGCTCAGCGTGCCGTGCCGGAACCAGATTAGGGCCTGAAGCAATCCTGCGGTGTTGCGGCCAGCTCACGAGAAAGCGAGTTGAAGAAAGGAGCTCAGGGGCACTGTAATTCACAAAACTGCAGAGTTATAAATGACAGCTATCATCCAAAAATATACTGAAGTAAGGCTGCCAAGAGGACTTGAAAGCGGGGCAGAATTGCAGGAAACCGATTTCAGGAGGTAGACTGGAATTGCATTTAAAGCATAGGAAAAGAGGCAGAACGTCCACAATGATGCACTTGGCCAAAAAGGGCATATGCGTTTTTTCCTGAATATATTCAGGAAAAAACGCATATGCACTTTTTGGCCAACCAAGCAAGCTTGCAAAGGAAATCTGCACTACAATGAAGTCTCACTTCCCCCCGGTCAAAAGGGCCATCTGAAAAAAGTGTAAAATCCAGAAAGGCAGGACAGGCCATGGAGAACTGGGAGCCTTGTTATGCTGATGGGCGGGATGTAAATTGCCAACAGCCTCTCGGGAGAAGTGTATGGTGTTTCCTGAAACATCTAAAAAACAAAGCAACAGAGCCTAGGGCACTTCCACTTATGGTCCTATAGCTTAGGGAAATTAAAATCAAAAAGACACAGCCACCCAAAAGGTTGGGACGGCTCTGTTTACAAGAACCTGGTTTATGGTACAAGTTCAATATCGCAGAAAGTGAAAAATGGATAAAGAAGTTGTGGTACTTACGTACAATGCAATATCACTCAGCAATGAAATCTATGTCATCAGGCCCGTAGCAGCATAATGAGTGGATTCAGGTACGATGATTCTAACTGAAATAAGTCACACAGAAAAAGAAACATCATAAGATATCACTAATACACGGAATGTAAACTTGGCTACACAGGAACTGAATTACAAAACAGAACAGGGTCTCAAATTTAGAAACCCAACTTATGCTTGCTTAAGGGGAAAGGTGAGTTGGGGGGCCGCCTAAAACCAGAGATTGAAATGAGCACAGATAAAGTTCCTTAAGCCAAATATGGAATAGACAAGAGCTACTCCTTGCTCAATGAAATGGACTCAACACCCCATATTAAACGCCTAAGAATGTACCTGACTAGGAAGTACCTTAAAACCTATGGACTGCTATGTCTCTGAAAGAGAATCAAGCGTGTGTACAGGGGCATAAACGCAGCAGTGATAGGATTGGAGAGGTTCGGTGAGCAAATGAAGACCCTTTGAAGTCATATTGCATGGTACCCATTCCACGGGTCTCAACTCTCCAGGTTTAAGGTATTCTTCCTTCAGCTAAAACATGCATGTGGAACCCAGAGTATGATCAACCGTGTGATCGGGAGACGTGTTCCAATATGTGTCAGTTTTCGTCCCCTGGTACTCGGGTGCAACATTCCAGACGCTTTACTAACACTCTCCCGACTTGGAGAGTCAGTGCCTTTAACCTCCTGTTTGGCCCAGTTTGCAATTTCTGCGGAAGATGAACAGGAATAGGGAGAACCAATGACAGACTAGCTGGAGGTGTCTGGACGGGCAAATTTAACTCTCATTTCCCACCAGGAAGAGGAATTAACCAAAGGCTCAGCGTGCCGTGCCGGAACCAGATTAGGGCCTGAAGCCATCCTGCGGGGTTGCGGCCAGCTCATGAGAAAGCGAGTTGAAGAAAGGAGCTCAGGGGCACTGTAATTCACAAACCTGCAGAGTTATAAATGACAGCTATCGTCCAAAAATATACTGAAGTAAGGCTGCCAAGAGGACTTGAAAGCGGGGCAGAATTGCAGGAAACCGATTTCAGGAGGTAGACTGGAATTGCATTTAAAGCATAGGAAAAGAGGCAGAACGTCCACAATGATGCACTTGGGCAAAAAGGGCGTATGTGTTTTTTCCTGAATATATTCAGGAAAAAACGCATACGCGCTTTTTGGCCAACCAAGCAAGCTTGCAAAGGAAATCTGCACTACAATGAAGTCTCACTTCCCCCCGGTCAAAAGGGCCATCTGAAAAAAGTGTAAAATCCAGAAAGGCAGGACAGGCCATGGAGAACTGGGAGCCTTGTTATGCTGATGGGCGGGATGTAAATTGCCAACAGCCACTCGGGAGAAGTGTATGGTGTTTCCTGAAACATCTAAAAAACAAAGCAACAGAGCCTAGGGCACTTCCACTTATGGTCCTATAGCTTAGGGAAATTAAAATCAAAAAGACACAGCCACCCCAACGGTTGGGACGGCTGTGTTTACAAGAACCTGGTTTACGGTACAAGTTCAATATCGCAGAAAGTGAAAAATGGATAAAGAAGTTCTGGTACTTACGTACAATGCAGTATCACTCAGCAATGAAATCTATGTCATCAGGCCCGTAGCAGCATCATGAGTGGATTCAGGTATGATGATTCTAACTGAAATAAGTCACACAGAAAAAGAAACATCATAAGATATCACTAATACACGGAATGTAACCTTGGCTACACAGGAACTGAATTCCAAAACAGAACAGGGTCTCAAATTTAGAAACCCAACTTATGCTTGCTTAAGGGGAAAGGTGAGTTGGGGTGCTGCATAAAACCAGAGATTGAAATGAGCACAGATAAAGTTCCTTAAGCCAAATATGGAATAGACAAGAGCTACTCCTTGCTCAACGAAATGGACTCAACACCCCATATTAAACGCCTAAGAATGTACCTGACTAGGAAGTATCTTAAAACCTATGGATTGCTATGTCTCCGAAAGAGAATCAAGCGTGTGTACAGGGGCATAAACGCAGCAGTGATAGGACTGGAGAGGTTCGGTGAGCAAATGAAGACCCTTTGAAGTCATATTGCATGGTACCCATTCCACGGGTCTCAACTCTCCAGGTTTAAGGTATTCTTCCTTCAGCTAAAACATGCATGTGGAACCCAGAGTATGATCCACCGTGTGATGGGGAGACGTGTTCCAATATGTGTCAGTTTTGGTCCCCTGGTACTCGGGTGCAACATTCCAGACGCTTTACTAACACTCTCCCGACTTGGAGAGTCAGTGCCTTTAACCTCCTGTATGGCCCAGTTTGCAATTTCTGCGGAAGATGAACAGGAATAGGGAGAACCAATGACAGACTAGATGGAGGTGTCTGGACGGGCAAATTTAACTCTCATTTCCCACCAGGAAGAGGAATTAACGAAAGGCTCAGCGTGCCGTGCCGGAACCAGATTAAGTCCTGAAGCCATCCTGCGGTGTTGCGGCCAGCTCACGAGAAAGCGAGTTGAAGAAAGGAGCTCAGGGGCACTGTAATTCACAAACCTGCAGAGTTATAAATGACAGCTATCGTCCAAAAATATACTGAAGTAAGGCTGCCAAGAGGACTTGAAAGCGGGGCAGAATTGCAGGAAACCGATTTCAGGAGGTAGACTGGAATTGCATTTAAAGCATAGGAAAAGAGGCAGAACGTCCACAATGATGCACTTGGCCAAAAAGGGCGTATGCGTTTCTTCCTGAATACATTCAGGAAAAAACGCATACGCCCTTTTTGGCCAACCAAGCAAGCTTGCAAAGGAAATCTGCACTACAATGAAGTCTCACTTCCCCCCCCCGGTCAAAAGGGCCATCTGAAAAAAGTGTAAAATCCAGAAAGGCAGGACAGGCCATGGAGAACTGGGAGCCTTGTTATGCTGATGGGCGGGATGTAAATTGCCAACAGCCACTCGGGAGAAGTGTATGGTGTTTCCTGAAACATCTAAAAAACAAAGCAACAGAGCCTAGGGCACTTCCACTTATGGTCCTATAGCTTAGGGAAATTAAAATCAAAAAGACACAGCCACCCCAAAGGTTGGGACGGCTCTGTTTACAAGAACCTGGTTTACGGTACAAGTTCAATATCGCAGAAAGTGAAAAATGGATAAAGAAGTTGTGGTACTTACATATAATGCAATATCACTCAGCAATGAAATCTATGTCATCAGGCCCGTAGCAGCATAATGAGTGGATTCAGGTACGATGATTCTAACTGAAATAAGTCTCACAGAAAAAGAAACATCATAAGATATCACTAATACACGGAATGTAAACTTGGCTACATAGGAACTGAATTACAAAACAGAACAGGGTCTCAAATTAGAAAACCAACTTATGCTTCCTTAAGGGGAAAGGTGAGTTGGGGTGCTGCATAAAACCAGAGATTGAAATGAGCACAGATAAAGTTCCTTAAGCCAAATATGGAATAGACAAGAGCTACTCCTTGCTCAACGAAATGGACTCAACACCCCATATTAAACGCCTAAGAATGTACCTGACTAGGAAGTATCTTAAAACCTATGGATTGCTATGTCTCTGAAAGAGAATCAAGCATGTGTACAGGGGCAAAAACGCAGCAGTGATAGGACTGGAGAAGTTCGGTGAGCAAATGAAGACCCTTTGAAGTCATATTGCATGGTACCCATTCCACGGGTCTCAACTCTCCAGGTTTAAGGTATTCTTCCTTCAGCTAAAACATGCATGTGGAACCCAGAGTATGATCCACCGTGTGATCGGGAGACGTGTTCCAATATGTCTCAGTTTTCGTCCCCTGGTACTCGGGTGCAAAATTCCAGATGCTTTACTAACACTCTCCCGACTTGGAGAGTCAGTGCCTTTAACCTCCTGTTTGGCCCAGTTTGCAATTTCTGCGGAAGATGAACAGGAATAGGGAGAACCAATGAGAGACTAGCTGGAGGTGTCTGGTCGGGCAAATTTAACTCTCATTTCCCACCAGGAAGAGGAATTAACCAAAGGCTCAGTGTGCCGTGCCGGAACCAGATTAGGGCCTGAAGCCATCCTGCGGTGTTGCGGCCAGCTCACGAGAAAGCGAGTTGAAGAAAGGAGCTCAGGGGCACTGTAATTCACAAACCTGCAGAGTTATAAATGACAGCTATCGTCCAAAAATATACTGAAGTAAGGCTGCCAAGAGGACTTGAAAGCGGGGCAGAATTGCAGGAAACCGATTTCAGGAGGTAGACTGGAATTGCATTTAAAGCATAGGAAAAGAGGCAGAACGTCCACAATGATGCACTTGGCCAAAAAGGGCGTATGCGTTTTTTCCTGAATATATTCAGGAAAAAACGCATACGCCCTTTTTGGCCAACCAAGCAAGCTTGCAAAGGAAATCTGCACTACAATGAAGTCTCACTTCCCCCCGGTCAAAAGGGCCATCTGAAAAAAGTGTAAAATCCAGAAAGGCAGGACAGGCCATGGAGAACTGGGAGCCTTGTTATGCTGATGGGCGGGATGTAAATTGCCAACAGCCACTCGGGAGAAGTGTATGGTGTTTCCTGAAACATCTAAAAAACAAAGCAACAGAGCCTAGGGCACTTCCACTTATGGTCCTATAGCTTAGGGAAATTAAAATCAAAAAGACACAGCCACCCCAAAGGTTGGGACGGCTCTGTTTACAAGAACCTGGTTTACGGTACAAGTTCAATATCGCAGAAAGTGAAAAATGGATAAAGAAGTTGTGGTACTTACGTACAATGCAGTATCACTCAGCAATGAAATCTATGTCATCAGGCCCGTAGCAGCATCATGAGTGGATTCAGGTATGATGATTCTAACTGAAATAAGTCACACAGAAAAAGAAACATCATAAGATATCACTAATACACGGAATGTAACCTTGGCTACACAGGAACTGAATTCCAAAACAGAACAGGGTCTCAAATTTAGAAACCCAACTTATGCTTGCTTAAGGGGAAAGGTGAGTTGGGGTGCTGCATAAAACCAGAGATTGAAATGAGCACAGATAAAGTTCCTTAAGCCAAATATGGAATAGACAAGAGCTACTCCTTGCTCAACGAAATGGACTCAACACCCCATATTAAACGCCTAAGAATGTACCTGACTAGGAAGTATCTTAAAACCTATGGATTGCTATGTCTCCGAAAGAGAATCAAGCGTGTGTACAGGGGCATAAACGCAGCAGTGATAGGACTGGAGAGGTTCGGTGAGCAAATGAAGACCCTTTGAAGTCATATTGCATGGTACCCATTCCACGGGTCTCAACTCTCCAGGTTTAAGGTATTCTTCCTTCAGCTAAAACATGCATGTGGAACCCAGAGTATGATCCACCGTGTGATCGGGAGACGTGTTCCAATATGTGTCAGTTTTTGTCCCCTGGTACTCGGGTGCAACATTCCAGACGCTTTACTAACACTCTCCCGACTTGGAGAGTCAGTGCCTTTAACCTCCTGTTTGGCCCAGTTTGCAATTTCTGCGGAAGATGAACAGGAATAGGGAGAACCAATGACAGACTAGCTGGAGGTGTCTGGACGGGCAAATTTAACTCTCATTTCCCACCAGGAAGAGGAATTAACCAAAGGCTCAGCGTGCCGTGCGGAATCAGATTAGGGCCTGAAGCCATCCTGCGGTGTTGCGGCCAGCTCACGAGAAAGCGAGTTGAAGAAAGGAGCTCAGGGGCACTGTAATTCACAAACCTGCAGAGTTATAAATGACAGCTATCGTCCAAAAATATACTGAAGTAAGGCTGCCAAGAGGACTAGAAAGCGGGGCAGAATTGCAGGAAACCGATTTCAGGAGGTAGACTGGAATTGCATTTAAAGCATAGGAAAAGAGGCAGAACGTCCACAATGATGCACTTGGCCAAAAAGGGCGTATGCGTTTTCTCCTGAATATATTCAGGAAAAAACGCATACGCCCTTTTTGGCCAACCAAGCAAGCTTGCAAAGGAAATCTGCACTACAATGAAGTCTCACTTCCCCCCGGTCAAAAGGGCCATCTGAAAAAAGTGTAAAATCCAGAAAGGCAGGACAGGCCATGGAGAACTGGGAGCCTTGTTATGCTGATGGGCGGGATGTAAATTACCAACAGCCACTCGGGAGAAGTGTATGGTGTTTCCTGAAACATCTAAAAAACAAAGCAACAGAGCCTAGGGCACTTCCACTTATGGTCCTATAGCTTAGGGAAATTAAAATCAAAAAGACACAGACACCCCAACGGTTGGGATGGCTCTGTTTACAAGAACCTGGTTTACGGTACAAGTTCAATATCGCAGAAAGTGAAAAATGGATAAAGAAGTTGTGGTACTTACGTACAATGCAGTGTCACTCAGCAATGAAATCTATGTCATCAGGCCCGTAGCAGCATAATGAGTGGATTCAGGTATGATGATTCTAACTGAAATAAGTCACACAGAAAAAGAAACATCATAAGATATCACTAATACACGGAATGTAACCTTGGCTACACAGGAACTGAATTCCAAAACAGAACAGGGTCTCAAATTTAGAAACCCAACTTATGCTTGCTTAAGGGGAAAGGTGAGTTGGGGTGCTGCATAAAACCAGAGATTGAAATGAGCACAGATAAAGTTCCTTAAGCCAAATATGGAATAGACAAGAGCTACTCCTTGCTCAACGAAATGGACTCAACACCCCATATTAAACGCCTAAGAATGTACCTGACTAGGAAGTATCTTAAAACCTATGGATTGCTATGTCTCCGAAAGAGAATCAAGCGTGTGTACAGGGGCATAAACGCAGCAGTGATAGGACTGGAGAGGTTCGGTGAGCAAATGAAGACCCTTTGAAGTCATATTGCATGGTACCCATTCCACGGGTCTCAACTCTCCAGGTTTAAGGTATTCTTCCTTCAGCTAAAACATGCATGTGGAACCCAGAGTATGATCCACCGTGTGATCGGGAGACGTGTTCCAATATGTCTCAGTTTTCGTCCCCTGGTACTCGGGTGCAACATTCCAGACGCTTTACTAACACTCTCCCGACTTGGAGAGTCAGTGCCTTTAACCTCCTGTTTGGCCCAGTTTGCAATTTCTGCGGAAGATGAACAGGAATAGGGAGAACCAATGAGAGACTAGCTGGAGGTGTCTGGACGGGCAAATTTAACTCTCATTTCCCACCAGGAAGAGGAATTAACCAAAGGCTCAGCGTGCCGTCCCGGAACCAGATTAGGGCCTGAAGCCATCCTGCGGTGTTGCGGCCAGCTCACGAGAAAGCGAGTTGAAGAAAGGAGCTCAGGGGCACTGTAATTCACAAACCTGCAGAGTTATAAATGACAGCTATCGTCCAAAAATATACTGAAGTAAGGCTGCCAAGAGGACTAGAAAGTGGGGCAGAATTGCAGGAAACCGATTTCAGGAGGTAGACTGGAATTGCATTTAAAGCATAGGAAAAGAGGCAGAACGTCCACAATGATGCACTTGGCCAAAAAGGGCGTATGCGTTTTCTCCTGAATATATTCAGGAAAAAACACATACGCCCTTTTTGGCCAACCAAGCAAGCTTGCAAAGGAAATCTGCACTACAATGAAGTCTCACTTCCCCCCGGTCAAAAGGGCCATCTGAAAAAAGTGTAAAATCCAGAAAGGCAGGACAGGCCATGGAGAACTGGGAGCCTTGTTATGCTGATGGGCGGGATGTAAATTGCCAACAGCCACTCGGGAGAAGTGTATGGTGTTTCCTGAAACATCTAATAAACAAAGCAACAGAGCCTAGGGCACTTCCACTTATGGTCCTATAGCTTAGGGAAATTAAAATCAAAAAGACACAGACACCCCAACGGTTGGGACGGCTCTGTTTACAAGAACCTGGTTTACGGTACAAGTTCAATATCGCAGAAAGTGAAAACTGGATAAAGAAGTTGTGGTACTTACGTACAATGCAGTATCACTCAGCAATGAAATCTATGTCATCAGGCCCGTAGCAGCATAATGAGTGGATTCAGGTATGATGATTCTAACTGAAATAAGTCACACAGAAAAAGAAACATCATAAGATATCACTAATACACGGAATGTAACCTTGGCTACACAGGAACTGAATTCCAAAACAGAACAGGGTCTCAAATTTAGAAACCCAACTTATGCTTGCTTAAGGGGAAAGGTGAGTTGGGGTGCTGCATAAAACCAGAGATTGAAATGAGCACAGATAAAGTTCCTTAAGCCAAATATGGAATAGACAAGAGCTACTCCTTGCTCAACGAAATGGACTCAACACCCCATATTAAACGCCTAAGAGTGTACCTGACTAGGAAGTATCTTAAAACCTATGGATTGCTATGTCTCCGAAAGAGAATCAAGCGTGTGTACAGGGGCATAAACGCAGCAGTGATAGGACTGGAGAGGTTCGGTGAGCAAATGAAGACCCTTTGAAGTCATATTGCATGGTACCCATTCCACGGGTCTCAACTCTCCAGGTTTAAGGTATTCTTCCTTCAGCTAAAACATGCATGTGGAACCCAGAGTATGATCCACCGTGTGATGGGGAGACGTGTTCCAATATGTGTCAGTTTCCGTCCCCTGGTACTCGGGTGCAACTTTCCAGACGCTTTACTAACACTCTCCCGACTTGGAGAGTCAGTGCCTTTAACCTCCTGTTTGGCCCAGTTTGCAATTTCTGCGGAAGATGAACAGGAATAGGGAGAACCAATGACAGACTAGCTGGAGGTGTCTGGACGGGTAAATTTAACTCTCATTTCCCACCAGGAAGAGGAATTAACCAAACGCTCAGCGTGCCGTGCCGGAACCAGATTAGGGCCTGAAGCCATCCTGCGGTGTTGCGGCCAGCTCACGAGAAAGCGAGTTGAAGAAAGGAGCTCAGGGGCACTGTAATTCACAAACCTGCAGAGTTATAAATGACAGCTATCGTCCAAAAATATACTGAAGTAAGGCTGCCAAGAGGACTAGAAAGCGGGGCAGAATTGCAGGAAACCGATTTCAGGAGGTAGACTGGAATTGCATTTAAAGCATAGGAAAAGAGGCAGAACGTCCACAATGATGCACTTGGCCAAAAAGGGCGTATGCGTTTTCTCCTGAATATATTCAGGAAAAAACGCATACGCCCTTTTTGGCCAACCAAGCAAGCTTGCAAAGGAAATCTGCACTACAATGAAGTCTCACTTCCCCCCGGTCAAAAGGGCCATCTGAAAAAAGTGTAAAATCCAGAAAGGCAGGACAGGCCATGGAGAACTGGGAGCCTTGTTATGCTGATGGGCGGGATGTAAATTGCCAACAGCCACTCGGGAGAAGTGTATGGTGTTTCCTGAAACATCTAAAAAACAAAGCAACAGAGCCTAGGGCACTTCCACTTATGGTCCTATAGCTTAGGGAAATTAAAATCAAAAAGACACAGACACCCCAACGGTTGGGACGGCTCTGTTTACAAGAACCTGGTTTACGGTACAAGTTCAATATCGCAGAAAGTGAAAACTGGATAAAGAAGTTGTGGTACTTACGTACAATGCAGTATCACTCAGCAATGAAATCTATGTCATCAGGCCCGTAGCAGCATAATGAGTGGATTCAGGTATGATGATTCTAACTGAAATAAGTCACACAGAAAAAGAAACATCATAAGATATCACTAATACACGGAATTTAACCTTGGCTACACAGGAACTGAATTCCAAAACAGAACAGGGTCTCAAATTTAGAAACCCAACTTATGCTTGCTTAAGGGGAAAGGTGAGTTGGGGTGCTGCATAAAACCAGAGATTGAAATGAGCACAGATAAAGTTCCTTAAGCCAAATATGGAATAGACAAGAGCTACTCCTTGCTCAACGAAATGGACTCAACACCCCATATTAAACGCCTAAGAGTGTACCTGACTAGGAAGTATCTTAAAACCTATGGATTGCTATGTCTCCGAAAGAGAATCAAGCGTGTGTACAGGGGCATAAACGCAGCAGTGATAGGACTGGAGAGGTTCGGTGAGCAAATGAAGACCCTTTGAAGTCATATTGCATGGTACCCATTCCACGGGTCTCAACTCTCCAGGTTTAAGGTATTCTTCCTTCAGCTAAAACATGCATGTGGAACCCAGAGTATGATCCACCGTGTGATGGGGAGACGTGTTCCAATATGTGTCAGTTTCCGTCCCCTGGTACTCGGGTGCAACTTTCCAGACGCTTTACTAACACTCTCCCGACTTGGAGAGTCAGTGCCTTTAACCTCCTGTTTGGCCCAGTTTGCAATTTCTGCGGAAGATGAACAGGAATAGGGAGAACCAATGACAGACTAGCTGGAGGTGTCTGGACGGGTAAATTTAACTCTCATTTCCCACCAGGAAGAGGAATTAACCAAACGCTCAGCGTGCCGTGCCGGAACCAGATTAGGGCCTGAAGCCATCCTGCGGTGTTGCGGCCAGCTCACGAGAAAGCGAGTTGAAGAAAGGAGCTCAGGGGCACTGTAATTCACAAACCTGCAGAGTTATAAATGACAGCTATCGTCCAAAAATATACTGAAGTAAGGCTGCCAAGAGGACTTGAAAGCGGGGCAGAATTGCAGGAAACCGATTTCAGGAGGTAGACTGGAATTGCATTTAAAGCATAGGAAAAGAGGCAGAACGTCCACAATGATGCACTTGGCCAAAAAGGGTGTATGCGTTTTTTCCTGAATATATTCAGGAAAAAACGCATACGCCCCTTTTGGCCAACCAAGCAAGCTTGCAAAGGAAATCTGCACTACAATGAAGTCTCACTTCCCCCCGGTCAAAAGGGCCATGTGAAAAAAGTGTAAAATCCAGAAAGGCAGGACAGGCCATGGAGAACTGGGAGCCTTGTTATGCTGATGGGCGGGATGTAAATTGCCAACAGCCACTCGGGAGAAGTGTATGGTGTTTCCTGAAACATCTAAAAAACAAAGCAACAGAGCCTAGGGCACTTCCACTTATGGTCCTATAGCTTAGGGAAATTAAAATCAAAAAGACACAGACACCCCAACGGTTGGGATGGCTCTGTTTACAAGAACCTGGTTTACGGTACAAGTTCAATATCGCAGAAAGTGAAAAATGGATAAAGAAGTTGTGGTACTTACGTACAATGCAGTATCACTCAGCAATGAAATCTATGTCATCAGGCCCGTAGCAGCATAATGAGTGGATTCAGGTACGATGATTCTAACTGAAATAAGTCACACAGAAAAAGAAACATCATAAGATATCACTAATACACGGAATGTAACCTTGGATACACAGGAACTGAATTCCAAAACAGAACAGGGTCTCAAATTTAGAAACCCAACTTATGCTTGCTTAAGGGGAAAGGTGAGTTGGGGTGCTGCATAAAACCAGAGATTGAAATGAGCACAGATAAAGTTCCTTAAGCCAAATATGGAATAGACAAGAGCTACTCCTTGCTCAACGAAATGGACTCAACACCCCATATTAAACGCCTAAGAATGTACCTGACTAGGAAGTATCTTAAAACCTATGGATTGCTATGTCTCCGAAAGAGAATCAAGCGTGTGTACAGGGGCATAAACGCAGCAGTGATAGGACTGGAGAGGTTCGGTGAGCATATGAAGACCCTTTGAAATCATATTGCATGGTACCCATTCCACGGGTCTCAACTCTCCAGGTTTAAGGTATTCTTCCTTCAGCTAAAACATGCATGTGGAACCCAGAGTATGATCAACCGTGTGATCGGGAGACGTGTTCCAATATGTGTCAGTTTTCGTCCCCTGGTACTCGGGTGCAACATTCCAGATGCTTTACTAACACTCTCCCGACTTGGAGAGTCAGTGCCTTTAACCTCCTGTTTGGCCCAGTTTGCAATTTCTGCGGAAGATGAACAGGAATAGGGAGAACCAATGACAGACTAGCTGGAGGTGTCTGGACGGGCAAATTTAACTCTCATTTCCCACCAGGAAGAGGAATTAACCAAAGGCTCAGCGTGCCGTGCCGGAACCAGATTAGGGCCTGAAGCAATCCTGCGGTGTTGCGGCCAGCTCACGAGAAAGCGAGTTGAAGAAAGGAGCTCAGGGGCACTGTAATTCACAAAACTGCAGAGTTATAAATGACAGCTATCGTCCAAAAATATACTGAAGTAAGGCTGCCAAGAGGACTTGAAAGCGGGGCAGAATTGCAGGAAACCGATTTCAGGAGGTAGACTGGAATTGCATTTAAAGCATAGGAAAAGAGGCAGAACGTCCACAATGATGCACTTGGCCAAAAAGGGCATATGCGTTTTTTCCTGAATATATTCAGGAAAAAACGCATATGCACTTTTTTGCCAACCAAGCAAGCTTGCAAAGGAAATCTGCACTACAATGAAGTCTCACTTCCCCCCGGTTAAAAGGGCCATCTGAAAAAAGTGTAAAATCCAGAAAGGCAGGACAGGCCATGGAGAACTGGGAGCCTTGTTATGCTGATGGGCGGGATGTAAATTGCCAACAGCCTCTCGGGAGAAGTGTATGGTGTTTCCTGAAACATCTAAAAAACAAAGCAACAGAGCCTAGGGCACTTCCACTTATGGTCCTATAGCTTAGGGAAATTAAAATCAAAAAGACACAGCCACCCCAAAGGTTGGGACGGCTCTGTTTACAAGAACCTGGTTTACGGTACAAGTTCAATATCGCAGAAAGTGAAAAATGGATAAAGAAGTTGTGGTACTTACGTACAATGCAATATCACACAGCAATGAAATCTATGTCATCAGGCCCGTAGCAGCATAATGAGTGGATTCAGGTATGATGATTCTAACTGAAATAAGTCACACAGAAAAAGAAACATCATAAGATATCACTAATACACGGAATGTAAACTTGGCTACACAGGAACTGAATTACAAAACAGAACAGGGTCTCAAATTTATAAACCTAACTTATGCTTGCTTAAGGGGAAAGGTGAGTTGGGGTGAGGCGTAAAACCAGAGATTGAAATGAGCACAGATAAAGTTCCTTAAGCCAAATATGGAATAGACAAGAGCTACTCCTTGCTCAACGAAATGGACTCAACACCCCATATTAAACGCCTAAGAATGTACCTGACTAGGAAGTACCTTAAAACCTATGGACTGCTATGTCTCTGAAAGAGAATCAAGCGTGTGTACAGGGGCATAAACGCAGCAGTGATAGGATTGGAGAGGTTCGGTGAGCAAATGAAGACCCTTTGAAGTCATATTGCATGGTACCCATTCCACGGGTCTCAACTCTCCAGGTTTAAGGTATTCTTCCTTCAGCTAAAACATGCATGTGGAACCCAGAGTATGATCAACCGTGTGATCGGGAGACGTGTTCCAATATGTGTCAGTTTTCGTCCCCTGGTACTCGGGTGCAACATTCCAGACGCTTTACTAACACTCTCCCGACTTGGAGAGTCAGTGCCTTTAACCTCCTGTTTGGCCCAGTTTGCAATTTCTGCGGAAGATGAACAGGAATAGGGAGAACCAATGACAGACTAGCTGGAGGTGTCTGGACGGGCAAATTTAACTCTCATTTCCCACCAGGAAGAGGAATTAACCAAAGGCTCAGCGTGCCGTGCCGGAACCAGATTAGGGCCTGAAGCCATCCTGCGGGGTTGCGGCCAGCTCATGAGAAAGCGAGTTGAAGAAAGGAGCTCAGGGGCACTGTAATTCACAAACCTGCAGAGTTATAAATGACAGCTATCGTCCAAAAATATACTGAAGTAAGGCTGCCAAGAGGACTTGAAAGCGGGGCAGAATTGCAGGAAACCGATTTCAGGAGGTAGACTGGAATTGCATTTAAAGCATAGGAAAAGAGGCAGAACGTCCACAATGATGCACTTGGGCAAAAAGGGCGTATGTGTTTTTTCCTGAATATATTCAGGAAAAAACGCATACGCGCTTTTTGGCCAACCAAGCAAGCTTGCAAAGGAAATCTGCACTACAATGAAGTCTCACTTCCCCCCGGTCAAAAGGGCCATCTGAAAAAAGTGTAAAATCCAGAAAGGCAGGACAGGCCATGGAGAACTGGGAGCCTTGTTATGCTGATGGGCGGGATGTAAATTGCCAACAGCCACTCGGGAGAAGTGTATGGTGTTTCCTGAAACATCTAAAAAACAAAGCAACAGAGCCTAGGGCACTTCCACTTATGGTCCTATAGCTTAGGGAAATTAAAATCAAAAAGACACAGACACCCCAACGGTTGGGACGGCTCTGTTTACAAGAACCTGGTTTACGGTACAAGTTCAATATCGCAGAAAGTGAAAAATGGATAAAGAAGTTCTGGTACTTACGTACAATGCAGTATCACTCAGCAATGAAATCTATGTCATCAGGCCCGTAGCAGCATCATGAGTGGATTCAGGTATGATGATTCTAACTGAAATAAGTCACACAGAAAAAGAAACATCATAAGATATCACTAATACACGGAATGTAACCTTGGCTACACAGGAACTGAATTCCAAAACAGAACAGGGTCTCAAATTTAGAAACCCAACTTATGCTTGCTTAAGGGGAAAGGTGAGTTGGGGTGCTGCATAAAACCAGAGATTGAAATGAGCACAGATAAAGTTCCTTAAGCCAAATATGGAATAGACAAGAGCTACTCCTTGCTCAACGAAATGGACTCAACACCCCATATTAAACGCCTAAGAATGTACCTGACTAGGAAGTATCTTAAAACCTATGGATTGCTATGTCTCCGAAAGAGAATCAAGCGTGTGTACAGGGGCATAAACGCAGCAGTGATAGGACTGGAGAGGTTCGGTGAGCAAATGAAGACCCTTTGAAGTCATATTGCATGGTACCCATTCCACGGGTCTCAACTCTCCAGGTTTAAGGTATTCTTCCTTCAGCTAAAACATGCATGTGGAACCCAGAGTATGATCCACCGTGTGATGGGGAGACGTGTTCCAATATGTGTCAGTTTTCGTCCCCTGGTACTCGGGTGCAACATTCCAGACGCTTTACTAACACTCTCCCGACTTGGAGAGTCAGTGCCTTTAACCTCCTGTATGGCCCAGTTTGCAATTTCTGCGGAAGATGAACAGGAATAGGGAGAACCAATGACAGACTAGATGGAGGTGTCTGGACGGGCAAATTTAACTCTCATTTCCCACCAGGAAGAGGAATTAACGAAAGGCTCAGCGTGCCGTGCCGGAACCAGATTAAGTCCTGAAGCCATCCTGCGGTGTTGCGGCCAGCTCACGAGAAAGCGAGTTGAAGAAAGGAGCTCAGGGGCACTGTAATTCACAAACCTGCAGAGTTATAAATGACAGCTATCGTCCAAAAATATACTGAAGTAAGGCTGCCAAGAGGACTTGAAAGCGGGGCAGAATTGCAGGAAACCGATTTCAGGAGGTAGACTGGAATTGCATTTAAAGCATAGGAAAAGAGGCAGAACGTCCACAATGATGCACTTGGCCAAAAAGGGCGTATGCGTTTCTTCCTGAATACATTCAGGAAAAAACGCATACGCCCTTTTTGGCCAACCAAGCAAGCTTGCAAAGGAAATCTGCACTACAATGAAGTCTCACTTCCCCCCCCCGGTCAAAAGGGCCATCTGAAAAAAGTGTAAAATCCAGAAAGGCAGGACAGGCCATGGAGAACTGGGAGCCTTGTTATGCTGATGGGCGGGATGTAAATTGCCAACAGCCACTCAGGAGAAGTGTATGGTGTTTCCTGAAACATCTAAAAAACAAAGCAACAGAGCCTAGGGCACTTCCACTTATGGTCCTATAGCTTAGGGAAATTAAAATCAAAAAGACACAGCCACCCCAAAGGTTGGGACGGCTCTGTTTACAAGAACCTGGTTTACGGTACAAGTTCAATATCGCAGAAAGTGAAAAATGGATAAAGAAGTTGTGGTACTTACATATAATGCAATATCACTCAGCAATGAAATCTATGTCATCAGGCCCGTAGCAGCATAATGAGTGGATTCAGGTACGATGATTCTAACTGAAATAAGTCTCACAGAAAAAGAAACATCATAAGATATCACTAATACACGGAATGTAAACTTGGCTACATAGGAACTGAATTACAAAACAGAACAGGGTCTCAAATTAGAAAACCAACTTATGCTTCCTTAAGGGGAAAGGTGAGTTGGGGTGCTGCATAAAACCAGAGATTGAAATGAGCACAGATAAAGTTCCTTAAGCCAAATATGGAATAGACAAGAGCTACTCCTTGCTCAACGAAATGGACTCAACACCCCATATTAAACGCCTAAGAATGTACCTGACTAGGAAGTATCTTAAAACCTATGGATTGCTATGTCTCTGAAAGAGAATCAAGCATGTGTACAGGGGCAAAAACGCAGCAGTGATAGGACTGGAGAAGTTCGGTGAGCAAATGAAGACCCTTTGAAGTCATATTGCATGGTACCCATTCCACGGGTCTCAACTCTCCAGGTTTAAGGTATTCTTCCTTCAGCTAAAACATGCATGTGGAACCCAGAGTATGATCCACCGTGTGATCGGGAGACGTGTTCCAATATGTCTCAGTTTTCGTCCCCTGGTACTCGGGTGCAACATTCCAGACGCTTTACTAACACTCTCCCGACTTGGAGAGTCAGTGCCTTTAACCTCCTGTTTGGCCCAGTTTGCAATTTCTGCGGAAGATGAACAGGAATAGGGAGAACCAATGAGAGACTAGCTGGAGGTGTCTGGTCGGGCAAATTTAACTCTCATTTCCCACCAGGAAGAGGAATTAACCAAAGGCTCAGTGTGCCGTGCCGGAACCAGATTAGGGCCTGAAGCCATCCTGCGGTGTTGCGGCCAGCTCACGAGAAAGCGAGTTGAAGAAAGGAGCTCAGGGGCACTGTAATTCACAAACCTGCAGAGTTATAAATGACAGCTATCGTCCAAAAATATACTGAAGTAAGGCTGCCAAGAGGACTTGAAAGCGGGGCAGAATTGCAGGAAACCGATTTCAGGAGGTAGACTGGAATTGCATTTAAAGCATAGGAAAAGAGGCAGAACGTCCACAATGATGCACTTGGCCAAAAAGGGCGTATGCGTTTTTTCCTGAATATATTCAGGAAAAAACGCATACGCCCTTTTTGGCCAACCAAGCAAGCTTGCAAAGGAAATCTGCACTACAATGAAGTCTCACTTCCCCCCGGTCAAAAGGGCCATCTGAAAAAAGTGTAAAATCCAGAAAGGCAGGACAGGCCATGGAGAACTGGGAGCCTTGTTATGCTGATGGGCGGGATGTAAATTGCCAACAGCCACTCGGGAGAAGTGTATGGTGTTTCCTGAAACATCTAAAAAACAAAGCAACAGAGCCTAGGGCACTTCCACTTATGGTCCTATAGCTTAGGGAAATTAAAATCAAAAAGACACAGCCACCCCAAAGGTTGGGACGGCTCTGTTTACAAGAACCTGGTTTACGGTACAAGTTCAATATCGCAGAAAGTGAAAAATGGATAAAGAAGTTGTGGTACTTACGTACAATGCAGTATCACTCAGCAATGAAATCTATGTCATCAGGCCCGTAGCAGCATAATGAGTGGATTCAGGTATGATGATTCTAACTGAAATAAGTCACACAGAAAAAGAAACATCATAAGATATCACTAATACACGGAATGTAACCTTGGCTACACAGGAACTGAATTCCAAAACAGAACAGGGTCTCAAATTTAGAAACCCAACTTATGCTTGCTTAAGGGGAAAGGTGAGTTGGGGTGCTGCATAAAACCAGAGATTGAAATGAGCACAGATAAAGTTCCTTAAGCCAAATATGGAATAGACAAGAGCTACTCCTTGCTCAACGAAATGGACTCAACACCCCATATTAAACGCCTAAGAATGTACCTGACTAGGAAGTATCTTAAAACCTATGGATTGCTATGTCTCCGAAAGAGAATCAAGCGTGTGTACAGGGGCATAAACGCAGCAGTGATAGGACTGGAGAGGTTCGGTGAGCAAATGAAGACCCTTTGAAGTCATATTGCATGGTACCCATTCCACGGGTCTCAACTCTCCAGGTTTAAGGTATTCTTCCTTCAGCTAAAACATGCATGTGGAACCCAGAGTATGATCCACCGTGTGATCGGGAGACGTGTTCCAATATGTGTCAGTTTTCGTCCCCTGGTACTCGGGTGCAACATTCCAGACGCTTTACTAACACTCTCCCGACTTGGAGAGTCAGTGCCTTTAACCTCCTGTTTGGCCCAGTTTGCAATTTCTGCGGAAGATGAACAGGAATAGGGAGAACCAATGACAGACTAGCTGGAGGTGTCTGGACGGGCAAATTTAACTCTCATTTCCCACCAGGAAGAGGAATTAACCAAAGGCTCAGCGTGCCGTGCGGAATCAGATTAGGGCCTGAAGCCATCCTGCGGTGTTGCGGCCAGCTCACGAGAAAGCGAGTTGAAGAAAGGAGCTCAGGGGCACTGTAATTCACAAACCTGCAGAGTTATAAATGACAGCTATCGTCCAAAAATATACTGAAGTAAGGCTGCCAAGAGGACTTGAAAGCGGGGCAGAATTGCAGGAAACCGATTTCAGGAGGTAGACTGGAATTGCATTTAAAGCATAGGAAAAGAGGCAGAACGTCCACAATGATGCACTTGGCCAAAAAGGGCGTATGCGTTTTCTCCTGAATATATTCAGGAAAAAACGCATACGCCCTTTTTGGCCAACCAAGCAAGCTTGCAAAGGAAATCTGCACTACAATGAAGTCTCACTTCCCCCCGGTCAAAAGGGCCATCTGAAAAAAGTGTAAAATCCAGAAAGGCAGGACAGGCCATGGAGAACTGGGAGCCTTGTTATGCTGATGGGCGGGATGTAAATTGCCAACAGCCACTCGGGAGAAGTGTATGGTGTTTCCTGAAACATCTAAAAAACAAAGCAACAGAGCCTAGGGCACTTCCACTTATGGTCCTATAGCTTAGGGAAATTAAAATCAAAAAGACACAGCCACCCCAAAGGTTGGGACGGCTCTGTTTACAAGAACCTGGTTTACGGTACAAGTTCAATATCGCAGAAAGTGAAAAATGGATAAAGAAGTTGTGGTACTTACGTACAATGCAGTATCACTCAGCAATGAAATCTATGTCATCAGGCCCGTAGCAGCATCATGAGTGGATTCAGGTATGATGATTCTAACTGAAATAAGTCACACAGAAAAAGAAACATCATAAGATATCACTAATACACGGAATGTAACCTTGGCTACACAGGAACTGAATTCCAAAACAGAACAGGGTCTCAAATTTAGAAACCCAACTTATGCTTGCTTAAGGGGAAAGGTGAGTTGGGGTGCTGCATAAAACCAGAGATTGAAATGAGCACAGATAAAGTTCCTTAAGCCAAATATGGAATAGACAAGAGCTACTCCTTGCTCAACGAAATGGACTCAACACCCCATATTAAACGCCTAAGAATGTACCTGACTAGGAAGTATCTTAAAACCTATGGATTGCTATGTCTCCGAAAGAGAATCAAGCGTGTGTACAGGGGCATAAACGCAGCAGTGATAGGACTGGAGAGGTTCGGTGAGCAAATGAAGACCCTTTGAAGTCATATTGCATGGTACCCATTCCACGGGTCTCAACTCTCCAGGTTTAAGGTATTCTTCCTTCAGCTAAAACATGCATGTGGAACCCAGAGTATGATCCACCGTGTGATCGGGAGACGTGTTCCAATATGTGTCAGTTTTCGTCCCCTGGTACTCGGGTGCAACATTCCAGACGCTTTACTAACACTCTCCCGACTTGGAGAGTCAGTGCCTTTAACCTCCTGTTTGGCCCAGTTTGCAATTTCTGCGGAAGATGAACAGGAATAGGGAGAACCAATGACAGACTAGCTGGAGGTGTCTGGACGGGCAAATTTAACTCTCATTTCCCACCAGGAAGAGGAATTAACCAAAGGCTCAGCGTGCCGTGCGGAATCAGATTAGGGCCTGAAGCCATCCTGCGGTGTTGCGGCCAGCTCACGAGAAAGCGAGTTGAAGAAAGGAGCTCAGGGGCACTGTAATTCACAAACCTGCAGAGTTATAAATGACAGCTATCGTCCAAAAATATACTGAAGTAAGGCTGCCAAGAGGACTTGAAAGCGGGGCAGAATTGCAGGAAACCGATTTCAGGAGGTAGACTGGAATTGCATTTAAAGCATAGGAAAAGAGGCAGAACGTCCACAATGATGCACTTGGCCAAAAAGGGCGTATGCGTTTTCTCCTGAATATATTCAGGAAAAAACGCATACGCCCTTTTTGGCCAACCAAGCAAGCTTGCAAAGGAAATCTGCACTACAATGAAGTCTCACTTCCCCCCGGTCAAAAGGGCCATCTGAAAAAAGTGTAAAATCCAGAAAGGCAGGACAGGCCATGGAGAACTGGGAGCCTTGTTATGCTGATGGGCGGGATGTAAATTGCCAACAGCCACTCGGGAGAAGTGTATGGTGTTTCCTGAAACATCTAAAAAACAAAGCAACAGAGCCTAGGGCACTTCCACTTATGGTCCTATAGCTTAGGGAAATTAAAATCAAAAAGACACAGACACCCCAACGGTTGGGATGGCTCTGTTTACAAGAACCTGGTTTACGGTACAAGTTCAATATCGCAGAAAGTGAAAAATGGATAAAGAAGTTCTGGTACTTACGTACAATGCAGTGTCACTCAGCAATGAAATCTATGTCATCAGGCCCGTAGCAGCATAATGAGTGGATTCAGGTATGATGATTCTAACTGAAATAAGTCACACAGAAAAAGAAACATCATAAGATATCACTAATACACGGAATGTAACCTTGGCTACACAGGAACTGAATTCCAAAACAGAACAGGGTCTCAAATTTAGAAACCCAACTTATGCTTGCTTAAGGGGAAAGGTGAGTTGGGGTGCTGTATAAAACCAGAGATTGAAATGAGCACAGATAAAGTTCCTTAAGCCAAATATGGAATAGACAAGAGCTACTCCTTGCTCAATGAAATGGACTCAACACCCCATATTAAACGCCTAAGAATGTACCTGACTAGGAAGTATCTTAAAACCTATGGATTGCTATGTCTCCGAAAGAGAATCAAGCGTGTGTACAGGGGCATAAACGCAGCAGTGATAGGACTGGAGAGGTTCGGTGAGCAAATGAAGACCCTCTGAAGTCATATTGCATGGTACCCATTCCACGGGTCTCAACTCTCCAGGTTTAAGGTATTCTTCCTTCAGCTAAAACATGCATGTGGAACCCAGAGTATGATCCACCGTGTGATCGGGAGACGTGTTCCAATATGTCTCAGTTTTCGTCCCCTGGTACTCGGGTGCAACATTCCAGACGCTTTACTAACACTCTCCCGACTTGGAGAGTCAGTGCCTTTAACCTCCTGTTTGGCCCAGTTTGCAATTTCTGCGGAAGATGAACAGGAATAGGGAGAACCAATGACAGACTAGATGGAGGTGTCTGGACGGGCAAATTTAACTCTCATTTCCCACCAGGAAGAGGAATTAACCAAAGGCTCAGCGTGCCGTGCCGGAACCAGATTAGGGCCTGAAGCCATCCTGCGGTGTTGCGGCCAGCTCACGAGAAAGCGAGTTGAAGAAAGGAGCTCAGGGGCACTGTAATTCACAAACCTGCAGAGTTATAAATTACAGCTATCGTCCAAAAATATACTGAAGTAAGGCTGCCAAGAGGACTTGAAAGCGGGGCAGAATTGCAGGAAACCGATTTCAGGAGGTAGACTGGAATTGCATTTAAAGCATAGGAAAAGAGGCAGAACGTCCACAATGATGCACTTGGCCAAAAAGGGCGTATGCGTTTTTTCCTGAATATATTCAGGAAAAAACGCATACGCCCCTTTTGGCCAACCAAGCAAGCTTGCAAAGGAAATCTGCACTACAATGAAGTCTCACTTCCCCCCGGTCAAAAGGGCCATCTGAAAAAAGTGTAAAATCCAGAAAGGCAGGACAGGCCATGGAGAACTGGGAGCCTTGTTATGCTGATGGGCGGGATGTAAATTGCCAACAGCCACTCGGGAGAAGTGTATGGTGTTTCCTGAAACATCTAAAAAACAAAGCAACAGAGCCTAGGGCACTTCCACTTATGGTCCTATAGCTTAGGGAAATTAAAATCAAAAAGACACAGCCACCCCAAAGGTTGGGATGGCTCTGTTTACAAGAACCTGGTTTACGGTACAAGTTCAATATCGCAGAAAGTGAAAACTGGATAAAGAAGTTGTGGTACTTACGTACAATGCAGTGTCACTCAGCAATGAAATCTATGTCATCAGGCCCGTAGCAGCATAATGAGTGGATTCAGGTATGATGATTCTAACTGAAATAAGTCACACAGAAAAAGAAACATCATAAGATATCACTAATACACGGAATGTAACCTTGGCTACACAGGAACTGAATTCCAAAACAGAACAGGGTCTCAAATTTAGAAACCCAACTTATGCTTGCTTAAGGGGAAAGGTGAGTTGGGGTGCTGCATAAAACCAGAGATTGAAATGAGCACAGATAAAGTTCCTTAAGCCAAATATGGAATAGACAAGAGCTACTCCTTGCTCAACGAAATGGACTCAACACCCCATATTAAACGCCTAAGAATGTACCTGACTAGGAAGTATCTTAAAACCTATGGATTGCTATGTCTCCGAAAGAGAATCAAGCGTGTGTACAGGGGCATAAACGCAGCAGTGATAGGACTGGAGAGGTTCGGTGAGCAAATGAAGACCCTTTGAAGTCATATTGCATGGTACCCATTCCACGGGTCTCAACTCTCCAGGTTTAAGGTATTCTTCCTTCAGCTAAAACATGCATGTGGAACCCAGAGTATGATCCACCGTGTGATCGGGAGACGTGTTCCAATATGTCTCAGTTTTCGTCCCCTGGTACTCGGGTGCAACATTCCAGACGCTTTACTAACACTCTCCCGACTTGGAGAGTCAGTGCCTTTAACCTCCTGTTTGGCCCAGTTTGCAATTTCTGCGGAAGATGAACAGGAATAGGGAGAACCAATGACAGACTAGCTGGAGGTGTCTGGACGGGCAAATTTAACTCTCATTTCCCACCAGGAAGAGGAATTAACCAAAGGCTCAGCGTGCCGTGCCGGAACCAGATTAGGGCCTGAAGCCATCCTGCGGTGTTGCGGCCAGCTCACGAGAAAGCGAGTTGAAGAAAGGAGCTCAGGGGCACTGTAATTCACAAACCTGCAGAGTTATAAATGACAGCTATCGTCCAAAAATATACTGAAGTAAGGCTGCCAAGAGGACTAGAAAGTGGGGCAGAATTGCAGGAAACCGATTTCAGGAGGTAGACTGGAATTGCATTTAAAGCATAGGAAAAGAGGCAGAACGTCCACAATGATGCACTTGGCCAAAAAGTGCGTATGCGTTTTCTCCTGAATATATTCAGGAAAAAACGCATACGCCCTTTTTGGCCAACCAAGCAAGCTTGCAAAGGAAATCTGCACTACAATGAAGTCTCACTTCCCCCCGGTCAAAAGGGCCATCTGAAAAAAGTGTAAAATCCAGAAAGGCAGGACAGGCCATGGAGAACTGGGAGCCTTGTTATGCTGATGGGCGGGATGTAAATTGCCAACAGCCACTCGGGAGAAGTGTATGGTGTTTCCTGAAACATCTAAAAAACAAAGCAACAGAGCCTAGGGCACTTCCACTTATGGTCCTATAGCTTAGGGAAATTAAAATCAAAAAGACACAGACACCCCAACGGTTGGGACGGCTCTGTTTACAAGAACCTGGTTTACGGTACAAGTTCAATATCGCAGAAAGTGAAAACTGGATAAAGAAGTTGTGGTACTTACGTACAATGCAGTATCACTCAGCAATGAAATCTATGTCATCAGGCCCGTAGCAGCATAATGAGTGGATTCAGGTATGATGATTCTAACTGAAATAAGTCACACAGAAAAAGAAACATCATAAGATATCACTAATACACGGAATGTAACCTTGGCTACACAGGAACTGAATTCCAAAACAGAACAGGGTCTCAAATTTAGAAACCCAACTTATGCTTGCTTAAGGGGAAAGGTGAGTTGGGGTGCTGCATAAAACCAGAGATTGAAATGAGCACAGATAAAGTTCCTTAAGCCAAATATGGAATAGACAAGAGCTACTCCTTGCTCAACGAAATGGACTCAACACCCCATATTAAACGCCTAAGAGTGTACCTGACTAGGAAGTATCTTAAAACCTATGGATTGCTATGTCTCCGAAAGAGAATCAAGCGTGTGTACAGGGGCATAAACGCAGCAGTGATAGGACTGGAGAGGTTCGGTGAGCAAATGAAGACCCTTTGAAGTCATATTGCATGGTACCCATTCCACGGGTCTCAACTCTCCAGGTTTAAGGTATTCTTCCTTCAGCTAAAACATGCATGTGGAACCCAGAGTATGATCCACCGTGTGATGGGGAGACGTGTTCCAATATGTGTCAGTTTCCGTCCCCTGGTACTCGGGTGCAACTTTCCAGACGCTTTACTAACACTCTCCCGACTTGGAGAGTCAGTGCCTTTAACCTCCTGTTTGGCCCAGTTTGCAATTTCTGCGGAAGATGAACAGGAATAGGGAGAACCAATGACAGACTAGCTGGAGGTGTCTGGACGGGTAAATTTAACTCTCATTTCCCACCAGGAAGAGGAATTAACCAAAGGCTCAGCGTGCCGTGCCGGAACCAGATTAGGGCCTGAAGCCATCCTGCGGTGTTGCGGCCAGCTCACGAGAAAGCGAGTTGAAGAAAGGAGCTCAGGGGCACTGTAATTCACAAACCTGCAGAGTTATAAATGACAGCTATCGTCCAAAAATATACTGAAGTAAGGCTGCCAAGAGGACTAGAAAGCGGGGCAGAATTGCAGGAAACCGATTTCAGGAGGTAGACTGGAATTGCATTTAAAGCATAGGAAAAGAGGCAGAACGTCCACAATGATGCACTTGGCCAAAAAGGGCGTATGCGTTTTCTCCTGAATATATTCAGGAAAAAACGCATACGCCCTTTTTGGCCAACCAAGCAAGCTTGCAAAGGAAATCTGCACTACAATGAAGTCTCACTTCCCCCCGGTCAAAAGGGCCATCTGAAAAAAGTGTAAAATCCAGAAAGGCAGGACAGGCCATGGAGAACTGGGAGCCTTGTTATGCTGATGGGCGGGATGTAAATTGCCAACAGCCACTCGGGAGAAGTGTATGGTGTTTCCTGAAACATCTAAAAAACAAAGCAACAGAGCCTAGGGCACTTCCACTTATGGTCCTATAGCTTAGGGAAATTAAAATCAAAAAGACACAGACACCCCAACGGTTGGGACGGCTCTGTTTACAAGAACCTGGTTTACGGTACAAGTTCAATATCGCAGAAAGTGAAAACTGGATAAAGAAGTTGTGGTACTTACGTACAATGCAGTATCACTCAGCAATGAAATCTATGTCATCAGGCCCGTAGCAGCATAATGAGTGGATTCAGGTATGATGATTCTAACTGAAATAAGTCACACAGAAAAAGAAACATCATAAGATATCACTAATACACGGAATTTAACCTTGGCTACACAGGAACTGAATTCCAAAACAGAACAGGGTCTCAAATTTAGAAACCCAACTTATGCTTGCTTAAGGGGAAAGGTGAGTTGGGGTGCTGCATAAAACCAGAGATTGAAATGAGCACAGATAAAGTTCCTTAAGCCAAATATGGAATAGACAAGAGCTACTCCTTGCTCAACGAAATGGACTCAACACCCCATATTAAACGCCTAAGAGTGTACCTGACTAGGAAGTATCTTAAAACCTATGGATTGCTATGTCTCCGAAAGAGAATCAAGCGTGTGTACAGGGGCATAAACGCAGCAGTGATAGGACTGGAGAGGTTCGGTGAGCAAATGAAGACCCTTTGAAGTCATATTGCATGGTACCCATTCCACGGGTCTCAACTCTCCAGGTTTAAGGTATTCTTCCTTCAGCTAAAACATGCATGTGGAACCCAGAGTATGATCCACCGTGTGATCGGGAGACGTGTTCCAATATGTCTCAGTTTTCGTCCCCTGGTACTCGGGTGCAACATTCCAGACGCTTTACTAACACTCTCCCGACTTGGAGAGTCAGTGCCTTTAACCTCCTGTTTGGCCCAGTTTGCAATTTCTGCGGAAGATGAACAGGAATAGGGAGAACCAATGAGAGACTAGCTGGAGGTGTCTGGACGGGCAAATTTAACTCTCATTTCCCACCAGGAAGAGGAATTAACCAAAGGCTCAGCGTGCCGTGCCGGAACCAGATTAGGGCCTGAAGCCATCCTGCGGTGTTGCGGCCAGCTCACGAGAAAGCGAGTTGAAGAAAGGAGCTCAGGGGCACTGTAATTCACAAACCTGCAGAGTTATAAATGACAGCTATCGTCCAAAAATATACTGAAGTAAGGCTGCCAAGAGGACTTGAAAGCGGGGCAGAATTGCAGGAAACCGATTTCAGGAGGTAGACTGGAATTGCATTTAAAGCATAGGAAAAGAGGCAGAACGTCCACAATGATGCACTTGGCCAAAAAGGGCGTATGCGTTTTTTCCTGAATATATTCAGGAAAAAACGCATACGCCCTTTTTGGCCAACCAAGCAAGCTTGCAAAGGAAATCTGCACTACAATGAAGTCTCACTTCCCCGCGGTCAAAAGGGCCATCTGAAAAAAGTGTAAAATCCAGAAAGGCAGGACAGGCCATGGAGAACTGGGAGCCTTGTTATGCTGATGGGCGGGATGTAAATTGCCAACAGCCACTCGGGAGAAGTGTATGGTGTTTCCTGAAACATCTAAAAAACAAAGCAACAGAGCCTAGGGCACTTCCACTTATGGTCCTATAGCTTAGGGAAATTAAAATCAAAAAGACACAGCCACCCCAAAGGTTGGGACGGCTCTGTTTACAAGAACCTGGTTTACGGTACAAGTTCAATATCGCAGAAAGTGAAAAATGGATAAAGAAGTTGTGGTACTTACGTACAATGCAGTATCACTCAGCAATGAAATCTATGTCATCAGGCCCGTAGCAGCATAATGAGTGGATTCAGGTATGATGATTCTAACTGAAATAAGTCACACAGAAAAAGAAACATCATAAGATATCACTAATACACGGAATGTAACCTTGGCTACACAGGAACTGAATTCCAAAACAGAACAGGGTCTCAAATTTAGAAACCCAACTTATGCTTGCTTAAGGGGAAAGGTGAGTTGGGGTGCTGCATAAAACCAGAGATTGAAATGAGCACAGATAAAGTTCCTTAAGCCAAATATGGAATAGACAAGAGCTACTCCTTGCTCAACGAAATGGACTCAACACCCCATATTAAACGCCTAAGAATGTACCTGACTAGGAAGTATCTTAAAACCTATGGATTGCTATGTCTCCGAAAGAGAATCAAGCGTGTGTACAGGGGCATAAACGCAGCAGTGATAGGACTGGAGAGGTTCGGTGAGCAAATGAAGACCCTTTGAAGTCATATTGCATGGTACCCATTCCACGGGTCTCAACTCTCCAGGTTTAAGGTATTCTTCCTTCAGCTAAAACATGCATGTGGAACCCAGAGTATGATCCACCGTGTGATCGGGAGACGTGTTCCAATATGTGTCAGTTTTCGTCCCCTGGTACTCGGGTGCAACATTCCAGACGCTTTACTAACACTCTCCCGACTTGGAGAGTCAGTGCCTTTAACCTCCTGTTTGGCCCAGTTTGCAATTTCTGCGGAAGATGAACAGGAATAGGGAGAACCAATGACAGACTAGCTGGAGGTGTCTGGACGGGCAAATTTAACTCTCATTTCCCACCAGGAAGAGGAATTAACCAAAGGCTCAGCGTGCCGTGCGGAATCAGATTAGGGCCTGAAGCCATCCTGCGGTGTTGCGGCCAGCTCACGAGAAAGCGAGTTGAAGAAAGGAGCTCAGGGGCACTGTAATTCACAAACCTGCAGAGTTATAAATGACAGCTATCGTCCAAAAATATACTGAAGTAAGGCTGCCAAGAGGACTTGAAAGCGGGGCAGAATTGCAGGAAACCGATTTCAGGAGGTAGACTGGAATTGCATTTAAAGCATAGGAAAAGAGGCAGAACGTCCACAATGATGCACTTGGCCAAAAAGGGCGTATGCGTTTTCTCCTGAATATATTCAGGAAAAAACGCATACGCCCTTTTTGGCCAACCAAGCAAGCTTGCAAAGGAAATCTGCACTACAATGAAGTCTCACTTCCCCCCGGTCAAAAGGGCCATCTGAAAAAAGTGTAAAATCCAGAAAGGCAGGACAGGCCATGGAGAACTGGGAGCCTTGTTATGCTGATGGGCGGGATGTAAATTGCCAACAGCCACTCGGGAGAAGTGTATGGTGTTTCCTGAAACATCTAAAAAACAAAGCAACAGAGCCTAGGGCACTTCCACTTATGGTCCTATAGCTTAGGGAAATTAAAATCAAAAAGACACAGACACCCCAACGGTTGGGATGGCTCTGTTTACAAGAACCTGGTTTACGGTACAAGTTCAATATCGCAGAAAGTGAAAAATGGATAAAGAAGTTCTGGTACTTACGTACAATGCAGTGTCACTCAGCAATGAAATCTATGTCATCAGGCCCGTAGCAGCATAATGAGTGGATTCAGGTATGATGATTCTAACTGAAATAAGTCACACAGAAAAAGAAACATCATAAGATATCACTAATACACGGAATGTAACCTTGGCTACACAGGAACTGAATTCCAAAACAGAACAGGGTCTCAAATTTAGAAACCCAACTTATGCTTGCTTAAGGGGAAAGGTGAGTTGGGGTGCTGTATAAAACCAGAGATTGAAATGAGCACAGATAAAGTTCCTTAAGCCAAATATGGAATAGACAAGAGCTACTCCTTGCTCAATGAAATGGACTCAACACCCCATATTAAACGCCTAAGAATGTACCTGACTAGGAAGTATCTTAAAACCTATGGATTGCTATGTCTCCGAAAGAGAATCAAGCGTGTGTACAGGGGCATAAACGCAGCAGTGATAGGACTGGAGAGGTTCGGTGAGCAAATGAAGACCCTCTGAAGTCATATTGCATGGTACCCATTCCACGGGTCTCAACTCTCCAGGTTTAAGGTATTCTTCCTTCAGCTAAAACATGCATGTGGAACCCAGAGTATGATCCACCGTGTGATCGGGAGACGTGTTCCAATATGTCTCAGTTTTCGTCCCCTGGTACTCGGGTGCAACATTCCAGACGCTTTACTAACACTCTCCCGACTTGGAGAGTCAGTGCCTTTAACCTCCTGTTTGGCCCAGTTTGCAATTTCTGCGGAAGATGAACAGGAATAGGGAGAACCAATGACAGACTAGATGGAGGTGTCTGGACGGGCAAATTTAACTCTCATTTCCCACCAGGAAGAGGAATTAACCAAAGGCTCAGCGTGCCGTGCCGGAACCAGATTAGGGCCTGAAGCCATCCTGCGGTGTTGCGGCCAGCTCACGAGAAAGCGAGTTGAAGAAAGGAGCTCAGGGGCACTGTAATTCACAAACCTGCAGAGTTATAAATTACAGCTATCGTCCAAAAATATACTGAAGTAAGGCTGCCAAGAGGACTTGAAAGCGGGGCAGAATTGCAGGAAACCGATTTCAGGAGGTAGACTGGAATTGCATTTAAAGCATAGGAAAAGAGGCAGAACGTCCACAATGATGCACTTGGCCAAAAAGGGCGTATGCGTTTTTTCCTGAATATATTCAGGAAAAAACGCATACGCCCCTTTTGGCCAACCAAGCAAGCTTGCAAAGGAAATCTGCACTACAATGAAGTCTCACTTCCCCCCGGTCAAAAGGGCCATCTGAAAAAAGTGTAAAATCCAGAAAGGCAGGACAGGCCATGGAGAACTGGGAGCCTTGTTATGCTGATGGGCGGGATGTAAATTGCCAACAGCCACTCGGGAGAAGTGTATGGTGTTTCCTGAAACATCTAAAAAACAAAGCAACAGAGCCTAGGGCACTTCCACTTATGGTCCTATAGCTTAGGGAAATTAAAATCAAAAAGACACAGCCACCCCAAAGGTTGGGATGGCTCTGTTTACAAGAACCTGGTTTACGGTACAAGTTCAATATCGCAGAAAGTGAAAAATGGATAAAGAAGTTGTGGTACTTACGTACAATGCAGTGTCACTCAGCAATGAAATCTATGTCATCAGGCCCGTAGCAGCATAATGAGTGGATTCAGGTATGATGATTCTAACTGAAATAAGTCACACAGAAAAAGAAACATCATAAGATATCACTAATACACGGAATGTAACCTTGGCTACACAGGAACTGAATTCCAAAACAGAACAGGGTCTCAAATTTAGAAACCCAACTTATGCTTGCTTAAGGGGAAAGGTGAGTTGGGGTGCTGCATAAAACCAGAGATTGAAATGAGCACAGATAAAGTTCCTTAAGCCAAATATGGAATAGACAAGAGCTACTCCTTGCTCAACGAAATGGACTCAACACCCCATATTAAACGCCTAAGAATGTACCTGACTAGGAAGTATCTTAAAACCTATGGATTGCTATGTCTCCGAAAGAGAATCAAGCGTGTGTACAGGGGCATAAACGCAGCAGTGATAGGACTGGAGAGGTTCGGTGAGCAAATGAAGACCCTTTGAAGTCATATTGCATGGTACCCATTCCACGGGTCTCAACTCTCCAGGTTTAAGGTATTCTTCCTTCAGCTAAAACATGCATGTGGAACCCAGAGTATGATCCACCGTGTGATCGGGAGACGTGTTCCAATATGTCTCAGTTTTCGTCCCCTGGTACTCGGGTGCAACATTCCAGACGCTTTACTAACACTCTCCCGACTTGGAGAGTCAGTGCCTTTAACCTCCTGTTTGGCCCAGTTTGCAATTTCTGCGGAAGATGAACAGGAATAGGGAGAACCAATGAGAGACTAGCTGGAGGTGTCTGGACGGGCAAATTTAACTCTCATTTCCCACCAGGAAGAGGAATTAACCAAAGGCTCAGCGTGCCGTGCCGGAACCAGATTAGGGCCTGAAGCCATCCTGCGGTGTTGCGGCCAGCTCACGAGAAAGCGAGTTGAAGAAAGGAGCTCAGGGGCACTGTAATTCACAAACCTGCAGAGTTATAAATGACAGCTATCGTCCAAAAATATACTGAAGTAAGGCTGCCAAGAGGACTAGAAAGTGGGGCAGAATTGCAGGAAACCGATTTCAGGAGGTAGACTGGAATTGCATTTAAAGCATAGGAAAAGAGGCAGAACGTCCACAATGATGCACTTGGCCAAAAAGGGCGTATGCGTTTTCTCCTGAATATATTCAGGAAAAAACGCATACGCCCTTTTTGGCCAACCAAGCAAGCTTGCAAAGGAAATCTGCACTACAATGAAGTCTCACTTCCCCCCGGTCAAAAGGGCCATCTGAAAAAAGTGTAAAATCCAGAAAGGCAGGACAGGCCATGGAGAACTGGGAGCCTTGTTATGCTGATGGGCGGGATGTAAATTGCCAACAGCCACTCGGGAGAAGTGTATGGTGTTTCCTGAAACATCTAAAAAACAAAGCAACAGAGCCTAGGGCACTTCCACTTATGGTCCTATAGCTTAGGGAAATTAAAATCAAAAAGACACAGACACCCCAACGGTTGGGACGGCTCTGTTTACAAGAACCTGGTTTACGGTACAAGTTCAATATCGCAGAAAGTGAAAACTGGATAAAGAAGTTGTGGTACTTACGTACAATGCAGTATCACTCAGCAATGAAATCTATGTCATCAGGCCCGTAGCAGCATAATGAGTGGATTCAGGTATGATGATTCTAACTGAAATAAGTCACACAGAAAAAGAAACATCATAAGATATCACTAATACACGGAATGTAACCTTGGCTACACAGGAACTGAATTCCAAAACAGAACAGGGTCTCAAATTTAGAAACCCAACTTATGCTTGCTTAAGGGGAAAGGTGAGTTGGGGTGCTGCATAAAACCAGAGATTGAAATGAGCACAGATAAAGTTCCTTAAGCCAAATATGGAATAGACAAGAGCTACTCCTTGCTCAACGAAATGGACTCAACACCCCATATTAAACGCCTAAGAGTGTACCTGACTAGGAAGTATCTTAAAACCTATGGATTGCTATGTCTCCGAAAGAGAATCAAGCGTGTGTACAGGGGCATAAACGCAGCAGTGATAGGACTGGAGAGGTTCGGTGAGCAAATGAAGACCCTTTGAAGTCATATTGCATGGTACCCATTCCACGGGTCTCAACTCTCCAGGTTTAAGGTATTCTTCCTTCAGCTAAAACATGCATGTGGAACCCAGAGTATGATCCACCGTGTGATGGGGAGACGTGTTCCAATATGTGTCAGTTTCCGTCCCCTGGTACTCGGGTGCAACTTTCCAGACGCTTTACTAACACTCTCCCGACTTGGAGAGTCAGTGCCTTTAACCTCCTGTTTGGCCCAGTTTGCAATTTCTGCGGAAGATGAACAGGAATAGGGAGAACCAATGACAGACTAGCTGGAGGTGTCTGGACGGGTAAATTTAACTCTCATTTCCCACCAGGAAGAGGAATTAACCAAAGGCTCAGCGTGCCGTGCCGGAACCAGATTAGGGCCTGAAGCCATCCTGCGGTGTTGCGGCCAGCTCACGAGAAAGCGAGTTGAAGAAAGGAGCTCAGGGGCACTGTAATTCACAAACCTGCAGAGTTATAAATGACAGCTATCGTCCAAAAATATACTGAAGTAAGGCTGCCAAGAGGACTAGAAAGCGGGGCAGAATTGCAGGAAACCGATTTCAGGAGGTAGACTGGAATTGCATTTAAAGCATAGGAAAAGAGGCAGAACGTCCACAATGATGCACTTGGCCAAAAAGGGCGTATGCGTTTTCTCCTGAATATATTCAGGAAAAAACGCATACGCCCTTTTTGGCCAACCAAGCAAGCTTGCAAAGGAAATCTGCACTACAATGAAGTCTCACTTCCCCCCGGTCAAAAGGGCCATCTGAAAAAAGTGTAAAATCCAGAAAGGCAGGACAGGCCATGGAGAACTGGGAGCCTTGTTATGCTGATGGGCGGGATGTAAATTGCCAACAGCCACTCGGGAGAAGTGTATGGTGTTTCCTGAAACATCTAAAAAACAAAGCAACAGAGCCTAGGGCACTTCCACTTATGGTCCTATAGCTTAGGGAAATTAAAATCAAAAAGACACAGACACCCCAACGGTTGGGACGGCTCTGTTTACAAGAACCTGGTTTACGGTACAAGTTCAATATCGCAGAAAGTGAAAACTGGATAAAGAAGTTGTGGTACTTACGTACAATGCAGTATCACTCAGCAATGAAATCTATGTCATCAGGCCCGTAGCAGCATAATGAGTGGATTCAGGTATGATGATTCTAACTGAAATAAGTCACACAGAAAAAGAAACATCATAAGATATCACTAATACACGGAATTTAACCTTGGCTACACAGGAACTGAATTCCAAAACAGAACAGGGTCTCAAATTTAGAAACCCAACTTATGCTTGCTTAAGGGGAAAGGTGAGTTGGGGTGCTGCATAAAACCAGAGATTGAAATGAGCACAGATAAAGTTCCTTAAGCCAAATATGGAATAGACAAGAGCTACTCCTTGCTCAACGAAATGGACTCAACACCCCATATTAAACGCCTAAGAGTGTACCTGACTAGGAAGTATCTTAAAACCTATGGATTGCTATGTCTCCGAAAGAGAATCAAGCGTGTGTACAGGGGCATAAACGCAGCAGTGATAGGACTGGAGAGGTTCGGTGAGCAAATGAAGACCCTTTGAAGTCATATTGCATGGTACCCATTCCACGGGTCTCAACTCTCCAGGTTTAAGGTATTCTTCCTTCAGCTAAAACATGCATGTGGAACCCAGAGTATGATCCACCGTGTGATGGGGAGACGTGTTCCAATATGTGTCAGTTTCCGTCCCCTGGTACTCGGGTGCAACTTTCCAGACGCTTTACTAACACTCTCCCGACTTGGAGAGTCAGTGCCTTTAACCTCCTGTTTGGCCCAGTTTGCAATTTCTGCGGAAGATGAACAGGAATAGGGAGAACCAATGACAGACTAGCTGGAGGTGTCTGGACGGGTAAATTTAACTCTCATTTCCCACCAGGAAGAGGAATTAACCAAACGCTCAGCGTGCCGTGCCGGAACCAGATTAGGGCCTGAAGCCATCCTGCGGTGTTGCGGCCAGCTCACGAGAAAGCGAGTTGAAGAAAGGAGCTCAGGGGCACTGTAATTCACAAACCTGCAGAGTTATAAATGACAGCTATCGTCCAAAAATATACTGAAGTAAGGCTGCCAAGAGGACTTGAAAGCGGGGCAGAATTGCAGGAAACCGATTTCAGGAGGTAGACTGGAATTGCATTTAAAGCATAGGAAAAGAGGCAGAACGTCCACAATGATGCACTTGGCCAAAAAGGGTGTATGCGTTTTTTCCTGAATATATTCAGGAAAAAACGCATACGCCCCTTTTGGCCAACCAAGCAAGCTTGCAAAGGAAATCTGCACTACAATGAAGTCTCACTTCCCCCCGGTCAAAAGGGCCATCTGAAAAAAGTGTAAAATCCAGAAAGGCAGGACAGGCCATGGAGAACTGGGAGCCTTGTTATGCTGATGGGCGGGATGTAAATTGCCAACAGCCACTCGGGAGAAGTGTATGGTGTTTCCTGAAACATCTAAAAAACAAAGCAACAGAGCCTAGGGCACTTCCACTTATGGTCCTATAGCTTAGGGAAATTAAAATCAAAAAGACACAGACACCCCAACGGTTGGGACGGCTCTGTTTACAAGAACCTGGTTTACGGTACAAGTTCAATATCGCAGAAAGTGAAAAATGGATAAAGAAGTTGTGGTACTTACGTACAATGCAGTATCACTCAGCAATGAAATCTATGTCATCAGGCCCGTAGCAGCATAATGAGTGGATTCAGGTACGATGATTCTAACTGAAATAAGTCACACAGAAAAAGAAACATCATAAGATATCACTAATACACGGAATGTAACCTTGGATACACAGGAACTGAATTCCAAAACAGAACAGGGTCTCAAATTTAGAAACCCAACTTATGCTTGCTTAAGGGGAAAGGTGAGTTGGGGTGCTGCATAAAACCAGAGATTGAAATGAGCACAGATAAAGTTCCTTAAGCCAAATATGGAATAGACAAGAGCTACTCCTTGCTCAACGAAATGGACTCAACACCCCATATTAAACGCCTAAGAATGTACCTGACTAGGAAGTATCTTAAAACCTATGGATTGCTATGTCTCCGAAAGAGAATCAAGCGTGTGTACAGGGGCATAAACGCAGCAGTGATAGGACTGGAGAGGTTCGGTGAGCATATGAAGACCCTTTGAAATCATATTGCATGGTACCCATTCCACGGGTCTCAACTCTCCAGGTTTAAGGTATTCTTCCTTCAGCTAAAACATGCATGTGGAACCCAGAGTATGATCAACCGTGTGATCGGGAGACGTGTTCCAATATGTGTCAGTTTTCGTCCCCTGGTACTCGGGTGCAACATTCCAGACGCTTTACTAACACTCTCCCGACTTGGAGAGTCAGTGCCTTTAACCTCCTGTTTGGCCCAGTTTGCAATTTCTGCGGAAGATGAACAGGAATAGGGAGAACCAATGACAGACTAGCTGGAGGTGTCTGGACGGGCAAATTTAACTCTCATTTCCCACCAGGAAGAGGAATTAACCAAAGGCTCAGCGTGCCGTGCCGGAACCAGATTAGGGCCTGAAGCAATCCTGCGGTGTTGCGGCCAGCTCACGAGAAAGCGAGTTGAAGAAAGGAGCTCAGGGGCACTGTAATTCACAAACCTGCAGAGTTATAAATGACAGCTATCGTCCAAAAATATACTGAAGTAAGGCTGCCAAGAGGACTTGAAAGCGGGGCAGAATTGCAGGAAACCGATTTCAGGAGGTAGACTGGAATTGCATTTAAAGCATAGGAAAAGAGGCAGAACGTCCACAATGATGCACTCGGGCAAAAAGGGCGTATGTGTTTTTTCCTGAATATATTCAGGAAAAAACGCATACGCGCTTTTTGGCCAACCAAGCAAGCTTGCAAAGGAAATCTGCACTACAATGAAGTCTCACTTCCCCCCGGTCAAAAGGGCCATCTGAAAAAAGTGTAAAATCCAGAAAGGCAGGACAGGCCATGGAGAACTGGGAGCCTTGTTATGCTGATGGGCGGGATGTAAATTGCCAACAGCCACTCGGGAGAAGTGTATGGTGTTTCCTGAAACATCTAAAAAACAAAGCAACAGAGCCTAGGGCACTTCCACTTATGGTCCTATAGCTTAGGGAAATTAAAATCAAAAAGACACAGACACCCCAACGGTTGGGACGGCTCTGTTTACAAGAACCTGGTTTACGGTACAAGTTCAATATCGCAGAAAGTGAAAAATGGATAAAGAAGTTGTGGTACTTACGTACAATGCAGTATCACTCAGCAATGAAATCTATGTCATCAGGCCCGTAGCAGCATCATGAGTGGATTCAGGTATGATGATTCTAACTGAAATAAGTCACACAGAAAAAGAAACATCATAAGATATCACTAATACACGGAATGTAACCTTGGATACACAGGAACTGAATTCCAAAACAGAACAGGGTCTCAAATTTAGAAACCCAACTTATGCTTGCTTAAGGGGAAAGGTGAGTTGGGGTGCTGCATAAAACCAGAGATTGAAATGAGCACAGATAAAGTTCCTTAAGCCAAATATGGAATAGACAAGAGCTACTCCTTGCTCAACGAAATGGACTCAACACCCCATATTAAACGCCTAAGAATGTACCTGACTAGGAAGTATCTTAAAACCTATGGATTGCTATGTCTCCGAAAGAGAATCAAGCGTGTGTACAGGGGCATAAACGCAGCAGTGATAGGACTGGAGAGGTTCGGTGAGCAAATGAAGACCCTTTGAAGTCATATTGCATGGTACCCATTCCACGGGTCTCAACTCTCCAGGTTTAAGGTATTCTTCCTTCAGCTAAAACATGCATGTGGAACCCAGAGTATGATCCACCGTGTGATCGGGAGACGTGTTCCAATATGTGTCAGTTTTCGTCCCCTGGTACTCGGGTGCAACATTCCAGACGCTTTACTAACACTCTCCCGACTTGGAGAGTCAGTGCCTTTAACCTCCTGTATGGCCCAGTTTGCAATTTCTGCGGAAGATGAACAGGAATAGGGAGAACCAATGACAGACTAGATGGAGGTGTCTGGACGGGCAAATTTAACTCTCATTTCCCACCAGGAAGAGGAATTAACGAAAGGCTCAGCGTGCCGTGCCGGAACCAGATTAAGTCCTGAAGCCATCCTGCGGTGTTGCGGCCAGCTCACGAGAAAGCGAGTTGAAGAAAGGAGCTCAGGGGCACTGTAATTCACAAACCTGCAGAGTTATAAATGACAGCTATCGTCCAAAAATATACTGAAGTAAGGCTGCCAAGAGGACTTGAAAGCGGGGCAGAATTGCAGGAAACCGATTTCAGGAGGTAGACTGGAATTGCATTTAAAGCATAGGAAAAGAGGCAGAACGTCCACAATGATGCACTTGGCCAAAAAGTGCGTATGCGTTTCTTCCTGAATACATTCAGGAAAAAACGCATACGCCCTTTTTGGCCAACCAAGCAAGCTTGCAAAGGAAATCTGCACTACAATGAAGTCTCACTTCCCCCCCCCGGTCAAAAGGGCCATCTGAAAAAAGTGTAAAATCCAGAAAGGCAGGACAGGCCATGGAGAACTGGGAGCCTTGTTATGCTGATGGGCGGGATGTAAATTGCCAACAGCCACTCAGGAGAAGTGTATGGTGTTTCCTGAAACATCTAAAAAACAAAGCAACAGAGCCTAGGGCACTTCCACTTATGGTCCTATAGCTTAGGGAAATTAAAATCAAAAAGACACAGCCACCCCAAAGGTTGGGACGGCTCTGTTTACAAGAACCTGGTTTACGGTACAAGTTCAATATCGCAGAAAGTGAAAAATGGATAAAGAAGTTGTGGTACTTACATATAATGCAATATCACTCAGCAATGAAATCTATGTCATCAGGCCCGTAGCAGCATAATGAGTGGATTCAGGTACGATGATTCTAACTGAAATAAGTCTCACAGAAAAAGAAACATCATAAGATATCACTAATACACGGAATGTAAACTTGGCTACATAGGAACTGAATTACAAAACAGAACAGGGTCTCAAATTAGAAAACCAACTTATGCTTCCTTAAGGGGAAAGGTGAGTTGGGGTGCTGCATAAAACCAGAGATTGAAATGAGCACAGATAAAGTTCCTTAAGCCAAATATGGAATAGACAAGAGCTACTCCTTGCTCAACGAAATGGACTCAACACCCCATATTAAACGCCTAAGAATGTACCTGACTAGGAAGTATCTTAAAACCTATGGATTGCTATGTCTCTGAAAGAGAATCAAGCATGTGTACAGGGGCAAAAACGCAGCAGTGATAGGACTGGAGAAGTTCGGTGAGCAAATGAAGACCCTTTGAAGTCATATTGCATGGTACCCATTCCACGGGTCTCAACTCTCCAGGTTTAAGGTATTCTTCCTTCAGCTAAAACATGCATGTGGAACCCAGAGTATGATCCACCGTGTGATCGGGAGACGTGTTCCAATATGTCTCAGTTTTCGTCCCCTGGTACTCGGGTGCAACATTCCAGACGCTTTACTAACACTCTCCCGACTTGGAGAGTCAGTGCCTTTAACCTCCTGTTTGGCCCAGTTTGCAATTTCTGCGGAAGATGAACAGGAATAGGGAGAACCAATGACAGACTAGCTGGAGGTGTCTGGTCGGGCAAATTTAACTCTCATTTCCCACCAGGAAGAGGAATTAACCAAAGGCTCAGTGTGCCGTGCCGGAACCAGATTAGGGCCTGAAGCCATCCTGCGGTGTTGCGGCCAGCTCACGAGAAAGCGAGTTGAAGAAAGGAGCTCAGGGGCACTGTAATTCACAAACCTGCAGAGTTATAAATGACAGCTATCGTCCAAAAATATACTGAAGTAAGGCTGCCAAGAGGACTTGAAAGCGGGGCAGAATTGCAGGAAACCGATTTCAGGAGGTAGACTGGAATTGCATTTAAAGCATAGGAAAAGAGGCAGAACGTCCACAATGATGCACTTGGCCAAAAAGGGCGTATGCGTTTTTTCCTGAATATATTCAGGAAAAAACGCATACGCCCTTTTTGGCCAACCAAGCAAGCTTGCAAAGGAAATCTGCACTACAATGAAGTCTCACTTCCCCCCGGTCAAAAGGGCCATCTGAAAAAAGTGTAAAATCCAGAAAGGCAGGACAGGCCATGGAGAACTGGGAGCCTTGTTATGCTGATGGGCGGGATGTAAATTGCCAACAGCCACTCGGGAGAAGTGTATGGTGTTTCCTGAAACATCTAAAAAACAAAGCAACAGAGCCTAGGGCACTTCCACTTATGGTCCTAGAGCTTAGGGAAATTAAAATCAAAAAGACACAGCCACCCCAAAGGTTGGGACGGCTCTGTTTACAAGAACCTGGTTTACGGTACAAGTTCAACATCGCAGAAAGTGAAAAATGGATAAAGAAGTTGTGGTACTTATATACAATGCAATATCACTCAGCAAGGAAATCTATGTCATCAGGCCCGTAGCAGCATAATGAGTGGATTCAGGTATGATGATTCTAACTGAAATAAGTCACACAGAAAAAGAAACATCATAAGATATCACTAATACACGGAATGTAACCTTGGCTACACAGGAACTGAATTCCAAAACACAACAGGGTCTCAAATTAAGAAAACCAACTTATGCTTGCTTAAGGGGAAAGGTGAGTTGGGGTGCTGCATAAAACCAGAGATTGAAATGAGCACAGATAAAGTTCCTTAAGCCAAATATGGAATAGACAAGAGCTCCTCCTTGCTCAACGAAATGGACTCAACACCCCATATTAAACGCCTAAGAATGTACCTGACTAGGAAGTATCTTAAAACCTATGGACTGCTATGTCTCCGAAAGAGAATCAAGCGTGTGTACAGGGGCATAAACGCAGCAGTGATAGGATTGGAGAGGTTCGGTGAGCAAATGAAGACCCTTTGAAGTCATATTGCATGGTACCCATTCCACGGGTCTCAACTTTCCAGGTTTAAGGTATTCTTCCTTCAGCTAAAACATGCATGTGGAACCCAGAGTATGATCAACCGTGTGAGCGGGAGACGTGTTCAAATATGTCTCAGTTTTCGTCCCCTGGTACCCGGGTGCAACATTCCAGACGCTTTACTAACACTCTCCCGACTTGGAGAGTCAGTGCCTTTAACCTCCTGTTTGGCCCAGTTTGCAATTTCTGCGGAAGATGAACAGGAATAGGGAGAACCAATGACAGACTAGCTGGAGGTGTCTGGACGGGCAAATTTAACTCTCATTTCCCACCAGGAAGAGGAATTAACCAAAGGCTCAGTGTGCCGTGCTGGAACCAGATCAGGGCCTGAAGCAATCCTGCGGTGTTGCGGCCAGCTCACGAGAAAGCGAGTTGAAGAAAGGAGCTCAGGGGCACTGTAATTCACAAACCTGCAGAGTTATAAATGACAGCTATTGTCCAAAAATATACTGAAGTAAGGCTGCCAAGAGGACTTGAAAGCGGGGCAGAATTGCAGGAAACCGATTTCAGGAGGTAGACTGCAATTGCATTTAAAGCATAGGAAAAGAGGCAGAACGTCCACAATGATGCACTTGGCCAAAAAGGGCGTATGCGTTTTTTCCTGAATATATTCAGGAAAAAACGCATACGCCCTTTTTGGCCAACCAAGCAAGCTTGCAAAGGAAATCTGCACTACAATGAAGTCTCACTTCCCCCCGGTCAAAAGGGCCATCTGAAAAAAGTGTAAAATCCAGAAAGGCAGGACAGGCCATGGAGAACTGGGAGCCTTGTTATGCTGATGGGCGGGATGTAAATTGCCAACAGCCACTCGGGAGAAGTGTATGGTGTTTCCTGAAACATCTAAAAAACAAAGCAACAGAGCCTAGGGCACTTCCACTTATGGTCCTATAGCTTAGGGAAATTAAAATCAAAAAGACACAGCCACCCCAAAAGTTGGGACGGCTCTGTTTACAAGAACCTGGTTTACGGTACAAGTTCAACATCGCAGAAAGTGAAAAATGGATAAAGAAGTTGTGGTACTTACATATAATGCAATATCACTCAGCAATGAAATCTATGTCATCAGGCCCGTAGCAGCATAATGAGTGGATTCAGGTACGATGATTCTAACTGAAATAAGTCTCACAGAAAAAGAAACATCATAAGATATCACTAATACACGGAATGTAAACTTGGCTACATAGGAACTGAATTACAAAACAGAACAGGGTCTCAAATTAGAAAACCAACTTATGCTTCCTTAAGGGGAAAGGTGAGTTGGGGTGCTGCATAAAACCAGAGATTGAAATGAGCACAGATAAAGTTCCTTAAGCCAAATATGGAATAGACAAGAGCTACTCCTTGCTCAACGAAATGGACTCAACACCCCATATTAAACGCCTAAGAATGTACCTGACTAGGAAGTATCTTAAAACCTATGGATTGCTATGTCTCTGAAAGAGAATCAAGCATGTGTACAGGGGCAAAAACGCAGCAGTGATAGGACTGGAGAAGTTCGGTGAGCAAATGAAGACCCTTTGAAGTCATATTGCATGGTACCCATTCCACGGGTCTCAACTCTCCAGGTTTAAGGTATTCTTCCTTCAGCTAAAACATGCATGTGGAACCCAGAGTATGATCCACCGTGTGATCGGGAGACGTGTTCCAATATGTCTCAGTTTTCGTCCCCTGGTACTCGGGTGCAACATTCCAGACGCTTTACTAACACTCTCCCGACTTGGAGAGTCAGTGCCTTTAACCTCCTGTTTGGCCCAGTTTGCAATTTCTGCGGAAGATGAACAGGAATAGGGAGAACCAATGACAGACTAGCTGGAGGTGTCTGGTCGGGCAAATTTAACTCTCATTTCCCACCAGGAAGAGGAATTAACCAAAGGCTCAGTGTGCCGTGCCGGAACCAGATTAGGGCCTGAAGCCATCCTGCGGTGTTGCGGCCAGCTCACGAGAAAGCGAGTTGAAGAAAGGAGCTCAGGGGCACTGTAATTCACAAACCTGCAGAGTTATAAATGACAGCTATCGTCCAAAAATATACTGAAGTAAGGCTGCCAAGAGGACTTGAAAGCGGGGCAGAATTGCAGGAAACCGATTTCAGGAGGTAGACTGGAATTGCATTTAAAGCATAGGAAAAGAGGCAGAACGTCCACAATGATGCACTTGGCCAAAAAGGGCGTATGCGTTTTTTCCTGAATATATTCAGGAAAAAACGCATACGCCCTTTTTGGCCAACCAAGCAAGCTTGCAAAGGAAATCTGCACTACAATGAAGTCTCACTTCCCCCCGGTCAAAAGGGCCATCTGAAAAAAGTGTAAAATCCAGAAAGGCAGGACAGGCCATGGAGAACTGGGAGCCTTGTTATGCTGATGGGCGGGATGTAAATTGCCAACAGCCACTCGGGAGAAGTGTATGGTGTTTCCTGAAACATCTAAAAAACAAAGCAACAGAGCCTAGGGCACTTCCACTTATGGTCCTAGAGCTTAGGGAAATTAAAATCAAAAAGACACAGCCACCCCAAAGGTTGGGACGGCTCTGTTTACAAGAACCTGGTTTACGGTACAAGTTCAACATCGCAGAAAGTGAAAAATGGATAAAGAAGTTGTGGTACTTATATACAATGCAATATCACTCAGCAAGGAAATCTATGTCATCAGGCCCGTAGCAGCATAATGAGTGGATTCAGGTATGATGATTCTAACTGAAATAAGTCACACAGAAAAAGAAACATCATAAGATATCACTAATACACGGAATGTAACCTTGGCTACACAGGAACTGAATTCCAAAACACAACAGGGTCTCAAATTAAGAAAACCAACTTATGCTTGCTTAAGGGGAAAGGTGAGTTGGGGTGCTGCATAAAACCAGAGATTGAAATGAGCACAGATAAAGTTCCTTAAGCCAAATATGGAATAGACAAGAGCTCCTCCTTGCTCAACGAAATGGACTCAACACCCCATATTAAACGCCTAAGAATGTACCTGACTAGGAAGTATCTTAAAACCTATGGACTGCTATGTCTCCGAAAGAGAATCAAGCGTGTGTACAGGGGCATAAACGCAGCAGTGATAGGATTGGAGAGGTTCGGTGAGCAAATGAAGACCCTTTGAAGTCATATTGCATGGTACCCATTCCACGGGTCTCAACTTTCCAGGTTTAAGGTATTCTTCCTTCAGCTAAAACATGCATGTGGAACCCAGAGTATGATCAACCGTGTGAGCGGGAGACGTGTTCCAATATGTCTCAGTTTTCGTCCCCTGGTACCCGGGTGCAACATTCCAGACGCTTTACTAACACTCTCCCGACTTGGAGAGTCAGTGCCTTTAACCTCCTGTTTGGCCCAGTTTGCAATTTCTGCGGAAGATGAACAGGAATAGGGAGAACCAATGACAGACTAGCTGGAGGTGTCTGGACGGGCAAATTTAACTCTCATTTCCCACCAGGAAGAGGAATTAACCAAAGGCTCAGTGTGCCGTGCTGGAACCAGATCAGGGCCTGAAGCAATCCTGCGGTGTTGCGGCCAGCTCACGAGAAAGCGAGTTGAAGAAAGGAGCTCAGGGGCACTGTAATTCACAAACCTGCAGAGTTATAAATGACAGCTATTGTCCAAAAATATACTGAAGTAAGGCTGCCAAGAGGACTTGAAAGCGGGGCAGAATTGCAGGAAACCGATTTCAGGAGGTAGACTGCAATTGCATTTAAAGCATAGGAAAAGAGGCAGAACGTCCACAATGATGCACTTGGCCAAAAAGGGCGTATGCGTTTTTTCCTGAATATATTCAGGAAAAAACGCATACGCCCTTTTTGGCCAACCAAGCAAGCTTGCAAAGGAAATCTGCACTACAATGAAGTCTCACTTCCCCCCGGTCAAAAGGGCCATCTGAAAAAAGTGTAAAATCCAGAAAGGCAGGACAGGCCATGGAGAACTGGGAGCCTTGTTATGCTGATGGGCGGGATGTAAATTGCCAACAGCCACTCGGGAGAAGTGTATGGTGTTTCCTGAAACATCTAAAAAACAAAGCAACAGAGCCTAGGGCACTTCCACTTATGGTCCTATAGCTTAGGGAAATTAAAATCAAAAAGACACAGCCACCCCAAAAGTTGGGACGGCTCTGTTTACAAGAACCTGGTTTACGGTACAAGTTCAACATCGCAGAAAGTGAAAAATGGATAAAGAAGTTGTGGTACTTATGTACAATGCAATATCACTCAGCAAGGAAATCTATGTCATCAGGCCCGTAGCAGCATAATGAGTGGATTCAGGTATGATGATTCTAACTGAAATAAGTCACACAGAAAAAGAAACATCATAAGATATCACTAATACACGGAATGTAACCTTGGCTACACAGGAACTGAATTACAAAACACAACAGGGTCTCAAATTTAGAAACCCAACTTATGCTTGCTTAAGGGGAAAGGTGAGTTGGGGTGCTGCATAAAACCAGAGATTGAAATGAGCACAGATAAAGTTCCTTAAGCCAAATATGGAATAGACAAGAGCTCCTCCTTGCTCAACGAAATGGACTCAACACCCCATATTAAACGCCTAAGAATGTACCTGACTAGGAAGTATCTTAAACCTATGGACTGCTATGTCTCCGAAAGAGAATCAAGCGTGTGTACAGGGGCAAAAACACAGCAGTGATAGGATTGGAGAGGTTCGGTGAGCAAATGAAGACCCTTTGAAGTCATATTGCATGGTACCCATTCCACGGGTCTCAACTCTACAGGTTTAAGGTATTCTTCCTTCAGCTAAAACATGCATGTGGAACCCAGAGTATGATCAACCGTGTGATCGGGAGACGTGTTCAAATATGTCTCAGTTTTCGTCCCCTGGTACCCGGGTGCAACATTCCAGATGCTTTACTAACACTCTCCCGACTTGGAGAGTCAGTGCCTATAACCTCCTGTTTGGCCCAGTTTGCAATTTCTGCGGAAGATGAACAGGAATAGGGAGAACCAATGAGAGACTAGCTGGAGGTGTCTGGACGGGCAAATTTAACTCTCATTTCCCACCAGGAAGAGGAATTAACCAAAGGCTCAGCGTGCCGTGCCGGAACCAGATTAGGGCCTGAAGCCATCCTGCGGTGTTGCGGCCAGCTCACGAGAAAGCGAGTTGAAGAAAGGAGCTCAGGGGCACTGTAATTCACAAACCTGCAGAGTTATAAATGACAGCTGTTGTCCAAAAATATACTGAAGTAAGGCTGCCAAGAGGACTTGAAAGCGGGGCAGAATTGCAGGAAACCGATTTCAGGAGGTAGACTGCAATTGCATTTAAAGCATAGGAAAAGAGGCAGAACGTCCACAATGATGCACTTGGCCAAAAAGGGCGTATGCGTTTTTTCCTGAATATATTCAGGAAGAACCGCATACGCCCTTTTTGGTCAACCAAGCAAGCTGGGAAAGGAAATCTGCACAACAATGAAGTCTCACTTCCCCCCGGTCAAAAGGGCCATGTGAAAAAAGTGTAAAATCCAGAAAGGCAGGACAGGCCATGGAGAACTGGGAGCCTTGTTATGCTGATGGGCGGGATGGCAATTGCCAACAGCCACTCGGGAGAAGTGTATGGTGTTTCCTGAAACATCTATAAAACAAAGCAACAGAGCCTAGGGCACTTCCACTTATGGTCCTATAGCTTAGGGAAATTAAAATCAAAAAGACACAGCCACCCCAAAGGTTGGGACGGCTCTGTTTAAAAGAACCTGGTTTACGGTACAAGTTCAATATCGCAGAAAGTGAAAAATGGATAAAGAAGTTGTGGTACTTACGTACAATGCAGTATCACTCAGCAATGAAATCTATGTCATCAGGCCCGTAGCAGCATAATGAGTGGATTCAGGTATGATGATTCTAACTGAAATAAGTCACACAGAAAAAGAAACATCATAAGATATCACTAATACACGGAATGTAAACTTGGCTACACAGGAACTGAATTACAAAACAGAACAGGGTCTCAAATTTAGAAAACCAACTTATGCTTGCTTAAGGGGAAAGGTGAGTTGGGGTGCTGCATAAAACCAGAGATTGAAATGAGCACAGAGAAAGTTCCTTATGCCAAATATGGAATAGACAACAGCTACTCCTTGCTCAACGAAATGGACTCAACACCCCATATTAAATGCCAAAGAGTGTACCTGACTAGGAAGTATCTTAAAACCTATGGATTGCTATGTCTCCGAAAGAGAATCAAGCGTGTGTACAGGGGCATAAACGCAGCAGTGATAGGATTGGAGAGGTTCGGTGAGCAAATGAAGACCCTTTGAAGTCATATTGCATGGTACCCATTCCACGGGTCTCAACTCTCCAGGTTTAAGGCATTCTTCCTTCAGCTAAAACATGCATGTGGAACCCATAGTATGATCAACCGTGTGATCGGGAGACGTGTTCAAATATGTCTCAGTTTTCTTCCCCTGGTACTCGGGTGCAACATTCCAGACGCTTTACTAACACTCTCCCGACTTGGAGAGTCAGTGCCTTTAACCTCCTGTTTGGCCCAGTTTGCAATTTCTGCGGAAGATGAACAGGAATAGGGAGAACCAATGACAGACTAGCTGGAGGTGTCTGGACGGGCAAATTTAACTCTCATTTCCCACCAGGAAGAGGAATTAACCAAAGGCTCAGGGTGCCGTGCCGGAGCCTGATTAGGGCCTGAAGCCATCCTGCGGTGTTGCGGCCAGCTCACGAGAAAGCGAGTTGAAGAAAGGAGCTCAGGGACACTGTAATTCACAAACCTGCAGAGTTATAAATGATAGCTATCGTCCAAAAATATACTGAAGTAAGGCTGCCAAGAGGACTTGAAAGCGGGGCAGAATTGCAGGAAACCGATTTCAGGAGGTAGACTGGAATTGCATTTAAAGCATAGGAAAAGAGGCAGAACGTCCACAATGATGCACTTGGCCAAAAAGGGCGTATGCGTTTCTTCCTGAATATATTCAGGAAAAAACGCATACGCCCTTTTTGGCCAACCAAGCAAGCTTGCAAAGGATATCTGCACTACAATGAAGTCTCACTTCCCCGCGGTCAAAAGGGCCATCTGAAAAAAGTGTAAAATCCAGAAAGGCAGGACAGGCCATGGAGAACTGGGAGCCTTGTTATGCTGATGGGCGGGATGTAAATTGCCAACAGCCACTAGGGAGAAGTGTATGGTGTTTCCTGAAACATCTAAAAAACAAAGCAACAGAGCCTAGGGCACTTCCACTTATGGTCCTATAGCTTAGGGAAATTAAAATCAAAAAGACACAGACACCCCAACGGTTGGGACGGCTCTGTTTACAAGAACCTGGTTTACGGTACAAGTTCAATATCGCAGAAAGTGAAAAATGGATAAAGAAGTTGTGGTACTTACGTACAATGCAGTATCACTCAGCAATGAAATCTATGTCATCAGGCCCGTAGCAGCATAATGAGTGGATTCAGGTATGATGATTCTAACTGAAATAAGTCACACAGAAAAAGAAACATCATAAGATATCACTAATACACGGAATGTAACCTTGGCTACACAGGAACTGAATTCCAAAACAGAACAGGGTCTCAAATTTAGAAACCCAACTTATGCTTGCTTAAGGGGAAAGGTGAGTTGGGGTGCTGCATAAAACCAGAGATTGAAATGAGCACAGATAAAGTTCCTTAAGCCAAATATGGAATAGACAAGAGCTACTCCTTGCTCAACGAAATGGACTCAACACCCCATATTAAATGCCTAAGAGTGTACCAGACTAGGAAGTATCTTAAAACCTATGGATTGCTATGTCTCTGAAAGAGAATCAAGCGTGTGTGCAGGGGCATAAACGCAGCAGTGATAGGATTGGAGAGGTTCGGTGAGCAAATGAAGACCCTTTGAAGTCATATTGCATGGTACCCATTCCACGGGTCTCAACTCTCCAGGTTTAAGGTATTCTTCCTTCAGCTAAAACATGCATGTGGAACCCAGAGTATGATCAACCGTGTGAGCGGGAGACGTGTTCCAATATGTGTCAGTTTTCGTCCCCTGGTACTCGGGTGCAACATTCCAGACGCTTTACTAACACTCTCCCGACTTGGAGAGTCAGTGCCTTTAACCTCCTGTTTGGCCCAGTTTGCAATTTCTGCGGAAGATGAACAGGAATAGGGAGAACCAATGACAGACTAGCTGGAGGTGTCTGGACGGGCCAATTTAATTCTCATTTCCCACCAGGAAGAGGAATTAACCAAAGGCTCAGTGTGCCGTGCCGGAACCAGATTAGGGCCTGAAGCCATCCTGCGGTGTTGCGGCCAGCTCACGAGAAAGCGAGTTGAAGAAAGGAGCTCAGGGGCACTGTAATTCACAAACCTGCAGAGTTATAAATGACAGCTGTTGTCCAAAAATATACTGAAGTAAGGCTGCCAAGAGGACTTGAAAGCGGGGCAGAATTGCAGGAAACCGATTTCAGGAGGTAGACTGCAATTGCATTTAAAGCATAGGAAAAGAGGCAGAACGTCCACAATGATGCACTTGGCCAAAAAGGGCGTATGCGTTTTTTCCTGAATATATTCAGGAAGAACCGCATACGCCCTTTTTGGTCAACCAAGCAAGCTGGGAAAGGAAATCTGCACAACAATGAAGTCTCACTTCCCCCCGGTCAAAAGGGCCATGTGAAAAAAGTGTAAAATCCAGAAAGGCAGGACAGGCCATGGAGAACTGGGAGCCTTGTTATGCTGATGGGCGGGATGGCAATTGCCAACAGCCACTCGGGAGAAGTGTATGGTGTTTCCTGAAACATCTATAAAACAAAGCAACAGAGCCTAGGGCACTTCCACTTATGGTCCTATAGCTTAGGGAAATTAAAATCAAAAAGACACAGCCACCCCAAAGGTTGGGACGGCTCTGTTTAAAAGAACCTGGTTTACGGTACAAGTTCAATATCGCAGAAAGTGAAAAATGGATAAAGAAGTTGTGGTACTTACGTACAATGCAGTATCACTCAGCAATGAAATCTATGTCATCAGGCCCGTAGCAGCATAATGAGTGGATTCAGGTATGATGATTCTAACTGAAATAAGTCACACAGAAAAAGAAACATCATAAGATATCACTAATACACGGAATGTAAACTTGGCTACACAGGAACTGAATTACAAAACAGAACAGGGTCTCAAATTTAGAAAACCAACTTATGCTTGCTTAAGGGGAAAGGTGAGTTGGGGTGCTGCATAAAACCAGAGATTGAAATGAGCACAGAGAAAGTTCCTTATGCCAAATATGGAATAGACAACAGCTACTCCTTGCTCAACGAAATGGACTCAACACCCCATATTAAATGCCAAAGAGTGTACCTGACTAGGAAGTATCTTAAAACCTATGGATTGCTATGTCTCCGAAAGAGAATCAAGCGTGTGTACAGGGGCATAAACGCAGCAGTGATAGGATTGGAGAGGTTCGGTGAGCAAATGAAGACCCTTTGAAGTCATATTGCATGGTACCCATTCCACGGGTCTCAACTCTCCAGGTTTAAGGCATTCTTCCTTCAGCTAAAACATGCATGTGGAACCCATAGTATGATCAACCGTGTGATCGGGAGACGTGTTCAAATATGTCTCAGTTTTCTTCCCCTGGTACTCGGGTGCAACATTCCAGACGCTTTACTAACACTCTCCCGACTTGGAGAGTCAGTGCCTTTAACCTCCTGTTTGGCCCAGTTTGCAATTTCTGCGGAAGATGAACAGGAATAGGGAGAACCAATGACAGACTAGCTGGAGGTGTCTGGACGGGCAAATTTAACTCTCATTTCCCACCAGGAAGAGGAATTAACCAAAGGCTCAGGGTGCCGTGCCGGAGCCTGATTAGGGCCTGAAGCCATCCTGCGGTGTTGCGGCCAGCTCACGAGAAAGCGAGTTGAAGAAAGGAGCTCAGGGACACTGTAATTCACAAACCTGCAGAGTTATAAATGATAGCTATCGTCCAAAAATATACTGAAGTAAGGCTGCCAAGAGGACTTGAAAGCGGGGCAGAATTGCAGGAAACCGATTTCAGGAGGTAGACTGGAATTGCATTTAAAGCATAGGAAAAGAGGCAGAACGTCCACAATGATGCACTTGGCCAAAAAGGGCGTATGCGTTTCTTCCTGAATATATTCAGGAAAAAACGCATACGCCCTTTTTGGCCAACCAAGCAAGCTTGCAAAGGATATCTGCACTACAATGAAGTCTCACTTCCCCGCGGTCAAAAGGGCCATCTGAAAAAAGTGTAAAATCCAGAAAGGCAGGACAGGCCATGGAGAACTGGGAGCCTTGTTATGCTGATGGGCGGGATGTAAATTGCCAACAGCCACTAGGGAGAAGTGTATGGTGTTTCCTGAAACATCTAAAAAACAAAGCAACAGAGCCTAGGGCACTTCCACTTATGGTCCTATAGCTTAGGGAAATTAAAATCAAAAAGACACAGACACCCCAACGGTTGGGACGGCTCTGTTTACAAGAACCTGGTTTACGGTACAAGTTCAATATCGCAGAAAGTGAAAAATGGATAAAGAAGTTGTGGTACTTACGTACAATGCAGTATCACTCAGCAATGAAATCTATGTCATCAGGCCCGTAGCAGCATAATGAGTGGATTCAGGTATGATGATTCTAACTGAAATAAGTCACACAGAAAAAGAAACATCATAAGATATCACTAATACACGGAATGTAACCTTGGCTACACAGGAACTGAATTCCAAAACAGAACAGGGTCTCAAATTTAGAAACCCAACTTATGCTTGCTTAAGGGGAAAGGTGAGTTGGGGTGCTGCATAAAACCAGAGATTGAAATGAGCACAGATAAAGTTCCTTAAGCCAAATATGGAATAGACAAGAGCTACTCCTTGCTCAACGAAATGGACTCAACACCCCATATTAAATGCCTAAGAGTGTACCAGACTAGGAAGTATCTTAAAACCTATGGATTGCTATGTCTCTGAAAGAGAATCAAGCGTGTGTGCAGGGGCATAAACGCAGCAGTGATAGGATTGGAGAGGTTCGGTGAGCAAATGAAGACCCTTTGAAGTCATATTGCATGGTACCCATTCCACGGGTCTCAACTCTCCAGGTTTAAGGTATTCTTCCTTCAGCTAAAACATGCATGTGGAACCCAGAGTATGATCAACCGTGTGAGCGGGAGACGTGTTCCAATATGTGTCAGTTTTCGTCCCCTGGTACTCGGGTGCAACATTCCAGACGCTTTACTAACACTCTCCCGACTTGGAGAGTCAGTGCCTTTAACCTCCTGTTTGGCCCAGTTTGCAATTTCTGCGGAAGATGAACAGGAATAGGGAGAACCAATGACAGACTAGCTGGAGGTGTCTGGACGGGCCAATTTAATTCTCATTTCCCACCAGGAAGAGGAATTAACCAAAGGCTCAGTGTGCCGTGCCGGAACCAGATTAGGGCCTGAAGCCATCCTGCGGTGTTGCGGCCAGCTCACGAGAAAGCGAGTTGAAGAAAGGAGCTCAGGGGCACTGTAATTCACAAACCTGCAGAGTTATAAATGACAGCTGTTGTCCAAAAATATACTGAAGTAAGGCTGCCAAGAGGACTTGAAAGCGGGGCAGAATTGCAGGAAACCGATTTCAGGAGGTAGACTGCAATTGCATTTAAAGCATAGGAAAAGAGGCAGAACGTCCACAATGATGCACTTGGCCAAAAAGGGCGTATGCGTTTTTTCCTGAATATATTCAGGAAGAACCGCATACGCCCTTTTTGGTCAACCAAGCAAGCTGGGAAAGGAAATCTGCACAACAATGAAGTCTCACTTCCCCCCGGTCAAAAGGGCCATGTGAAAAAAGTGTAAAATCCAGAAAGGCAGGACAGGCCATGGAGAACTGGGAGCCTTGTTATGCTGATGGGCGGGATGGCAATTGCCAACAGCCACTCGGGAGAAGTGTATGGTGTTTCCTGAAACATCTATAAAACAAAGCAACAGAGCCTAGGGCACTTCCACTTATGGTCCTATAGCTTAGGGAAATTAAAATCAAAAAGACACAGCCACCCCAAAGGTTGGGACGGCTCTGTTTAAAAGAACCTGGTTTACGGTACAAGTTCAATATCGCAGAAAGTGAAAAATGGATAAAGAAGTTGTGGTACTTACGTACAATGCAGTATCACTCAGCAATGAAATCTATGTCATCAGGCCCGTAGCAGCATAATGAGTGGATTCAGGTATGATGATTCTAACTGAAATAAGTCACACAGAAAAAGAAACATCATAAGATATCACTAATACACGGAATGTAAACTTGGCTACACAGGAACTGAATTACAAAACAGAACAGGGTCTCAAATTTAGAAAACCAACTTATGCTTGCTTAAGGGGAAAGGTGAGTTGGGGTGCTGCATAAAACCAGAGATTGAAATGAGCACAGAGAAAGTTCCTTATGCCAAATATGGAATAGACAACAGCTACTCCTTGCTCAACGAAATGGACTCAACACCCCATATTAAATGCCAAAGAGTGTACCTGACTAGGAAGTATCTTAAAACCTATGGATTGCTATGTCTCCGAAAGAGAATCAAGCGTGTGTACAGGGGCATAAACGCAGCAGTGATAGGATTGGAGAGGTTCGGTGAGCAAATGAAGACCCTTTGAAGTCATATTGCATGGTACCCATTCCACGGGTCTCAACTCTCCAGGTTTAAGGCATTCTTCCTTCAGCTAAAACATGCATGTGGAACCCATAGTATGATCAACCGTGTGATCGGGAGACGTGTTCAAATATGTCTCAGTTTTCTTCCCCTGGTACTCGGGTGCAACATTCCAGACGCTTTACTAACACTCTCCCGACTTGGAGAGTCAGTGCCTTTAACCTCCTGTTTGGCCCAGTTTGCAATTTCTGCGGAAGATGAACAGGAATAGGGAGAACCAATGACAGACTAGCTGGAGGTGTCTGGACGGGCAAATTTAACTCTCATTTCCCACCAGGAAGAGGAATTAACCAAAGGCTCAGGGTGCCGTGCCGGAGCCTGATTAGGGCCTGAAGCCATCCTGCGGTGTTGCGGCCAGCTCACGAGAAAGCGAGTTGAAGAAAGGAGCTCAGGGACACTGTAATTCACAAACCTGCAGAGTTATAAATGATAGCTATCGTCCAAAAATATACTGAAGTAAGGCTGCCAAGAGGACTTGAAAGCGGGGCAGAATTGCAGGAAACCGATTTCAGGAGGTAGACTGGAATTGCATTTAAAGCATAGGAAAAGAGGCAGAACGTCCACAATGATGCACTTGGCCAAAAAGGGCGTATGCGTTTCTTCCTGAATATATTCAGGAAAAAACGCATACGCCCTTTTTGGCCAACCAAGCAAGCTTGCAAAGGATATCTGCACTACAATGAAGTCTCACTTCCCCGCGGTCAAAAGGGCCATCTGAAAAAAGTGTAAAATCCAGAAAGGCAGGACAGGCCATGGAGAACTGGGAGCCTTGTTATGCTGATGGGCGGGATGTAAATTGCCAACAGCCACTAGGGAGAAGTGTATGGTGTTTCCTGAAACATCTAAAAAACAAAGCAACAGAGCCTAGGGCACTTCCACTTATGGTCCTATAGCTTAGGGAAATTAAAATCAAAAAGACACAGACACCCCAACGGTTGGGACGGCTCTGTTTACAAGAACCTGGTTTACGGTACAAGTTCAATATCGCAGAAAGTGAAAAATGGATAAAGAAGTTGTGGTACTTACGTACAATGCAGTATCACTCAGCAATGAAATCTATGTCATCAGGCCCGTAGCAGCATAATGAGTGGATTCAGGTATGATGATTCTAACTGAAATAAGTCACACAGAAAAAGAAACATCATAAGATATCACTAATACACGGAATGTAACCTTGGCTACACAGGAACTGAATTCCAAAACAGAACAGGGTCTCAAATTTAGAAACCCAACTTATGCTTGCTTAAGGGGAAAGGTGAGTTGGGGTGCTGCATAAAACCAGAGATTGAAATGAGCACAGATAAAGTTCCTTAAGCCAAATATGGAATAGACAAGAGCTACTCCTTGCTCAACGAAATGGACTCAACACCCCATATTAAATGCCTAAGAGTGTACCAGACTAGGAAGTATCTTAAAACCTATGGATTGCTATGTCTCTGAAAGAGAATCAAGCGTGTGTGCAGGGGCATAAACGCAGCAGTGATAGGATTGGAGAGGTTCGGTGAGCAAATGAAGACCCTTTGAAGTCATATTGCATGGTACCCATTCCACGGGTCTCAACTCTCCAGGTTTAAGGTATTCTTCCTTCAGCTAAAACATGCATGTGGAACCCAGAGTATGATCAACCGTGTGAGCGGGAGACGTGTTCCAATATGTGTCAGTTTTCGTCCCCTGGTACTCGGGTGCAACATTCCAGACGCTTTACTAACACTCTCCCGACTTGGAGAGTCAGTGCCTTTAACCTCCTGTTTGGCCCAGTTTGCAATTTCTGCGGAAGATGAACAGGAATAGGGAGAACCAATGACAGACTAGCTGGAGGTGTCTGGACGGGCCAATTTAATTCTCATTTCCCACCAGGAAGAGGAATTAACCAAAGGCTCAGTGTGCCGTGCCGGAACCAGATTAGGGCCTGAAGCCATCCTGCGGTGTTGCGGCCAGCTCACGAGAAAGCGAGTTGAAGAAAGGAGCTCAGGGGCACTGTAATTCACAAACCTGCAGAGTTATAAATGACAGCTGTTGTCCAAAAATATACTGAAGTAAGGCTGCCAAGAGGACTTGAAAGCGGGGCAGAATTGCAGGAAACCGATTTCAGGAGGTAGACTGCAATTGCATTTAAAGCATAGGAAAAGAGGCAGAACGTCCACAATGATGCACTTGGCCAAAAAGGGCGTATGCGTTTTTTCCTGAATATATTCAGGAAGAACCGCATACGCCCTTTTTGGTCAACCAAGCAAGCTGGGAAAGGAAATCTGCACAACAATGAAGTCTCACTTCCCCCCGGTCAAAAGGGCCATGTGAAAAAAGTGTAAAATCCAGAAAGGCAGGACAGGCCATGGAGAACTGGGAGCCTTGTTATGCTGATGGGCGGGATGGCAATTGCCAACAGCCACTCGGGAGAAGTGTATGGTGTTTCCTGAAACATCTATAAAACAAAGCAACAGAGCCTAGGGCACTTCCACTTATGGTCCTATAGCTTAGGGAAATTAAAATCAAAAAGACACAGCCACCCCAAAGGTTGGGACGGCTCTGTTTAAAAGAACCTGGTTTACGGTACAAGTTCAATATCGCAGAAAGTGAAAAATGGATAAAGAAGTTGTGGTACTTACGTACAATGCAGTATCACTCAGCAATGAAATCTATGTCATCAGGCCCGTAGCAGCATAATGAGTGGATTCAGGTATGATGATTCTAACTGAAATAAGTCACACAGAAAAAGAAACATCATAAGATATCACTAATACACGGAATGTAAACTTGGCTACACAGGAACTGAATTACAAAACAGAACAGGGTCTCAAATTTAGAAAACCAACTTATGCTTGCTTAAGGGGAAAGGTGAGTTGGGGTGCTGCATAAAACCAGAGATTGAAATGAGCACAGAGAAAGTTCCTTATGCCAAATATGGAATAGACAACAGCTACTCCTTGCTCAACGAAATGGACTCAACACCCCATATTAAATGCCAAAGAGTGTACCTGACTAGGAAGTATCTTAAAACCTATGGATTGCTATGTCTCCGAAAGAGAATCAAGCGTGTGTACAGGGGCATAAACGCAGCAGTGATAGGATTGGAGAGGTTCGGTGAGCAAATGAAGACCCTTTGAAGTCATATTGCATGGTACCCATTCCACGGGTCTCAACTCTCCAGGTTTAAGGCATTCTTCCTTCAGCTAAAACATGCATGTGGAACCCATAGTATGATCAACCGTGTGATCGGGAGACGTGTTCAAATATGTCTCAGTTTTCTTCCCCTGGTACTCGGGTGCAACATTCCAGACGCTTTACTAACACTCTCCCGACTTGGAGAGTCAGTGCCTTTAACCTCCTGTTTGGCCCAGTTTGCAATTTCTGCGGAAGATGAACAGGAATAGGGAGAACCAATGACAGACTAGCTGGAGGTGTCTGGACGGGCAAATTTAACTCTCATTTCCCACCAGGAAGAGGAATTAACCAAAGGCTCAGGGTGCCGTGCCGGAGCCTGATTAGGGCCTGAAGCCATCCTGCGGTGTTGCGGCCAGCTCACGAGAAAGCGAGTTGAAGAAAGGAGCTCAGGGACACTGTAATTCACAAACCTGCAGAGTTATAAATGATAGCTATCGTCCAAAAATATACTGAAGTAAGGCTGCCAAGAGGACTTGAAAGCGGGGCAGAATTGCAGGAAACCGATTTCAGGAGGTAGACTGGAATTGCATTTAAAGCATAGGAAAAGAGGCAGAACGTCCACAATGATGCACTTGGCCAAAAAGGGCGTATGCGTTTCTTCCTGAATATATTCAGGAAAAAACGCATACGCCCTTTTTGGCCAACCAAGCAAGCTTGCAAAGGATATCTGCACTACAATGAAGTCTCACTTCCCCGCGGTCAAAAGGGCCATCTGAAAAAAGTGTAAAATCCAGAAAGGCAGGACAGGCCATGGAGAACTGGGAGCCTTGTTATGCTGATGGGCGGGATGTAAATTGCCAACAGCCACTAGGGAGAAGTGTATGGTGTTTCCTGAAACATCTAAAAAACAAAGCAACAGAGCCTAGGGCACTTCCACTTATGGTCCTATAGCTTAGGGAAATTAAAATCAAAAAGACACAGACACCCCAACGGTTGGGACGGCTCTGTTTACAAGAACCTGGTTTACGGTACAAGTTCAATATCGCAGAAAGTGAAAAATGGATAAAGAAGTTGTGGTACTTACGTACAATGCAGTATCACTCAGCAATGAAATCTATGTCATCAGGCCCGTAGCAGCATAATGAGTGGATTCAGGTATGATGATTCTAACTGAAATAAGTCACACAGAAAAAGAAACATCATAAGATATCACTAATACACGGAATGTAACCTTGGCTACACAGGAACTGAATTCCAAAACAGAACAGGGTCTCAAATTTAGAAACCCAACTTATGCTTGCTTAAGGGGAAAGGTGAGTTGGGGTGCTGCATAAAACCAGAGATTGAAATGAGCACAGATAAAGTTCCTTAAGCCAAATATGGAATAGACAAGAGCTACTCCTTGCTCAACGAAATGGACTCAACACCCCATATTAAATGCCTAAGAGTGTACCAGACTAGGAAGTATCTTAAAACCTATGGATTGCTATGTCTCTGAAAGAGAATCAAGCGTGTGTGCAGGGGCATAAAGGCAGCAGTGATAGGATTGGAGAGGTTCGGTGAGCAAATGAAGACCCTTTGAAGTCATATTGCATGGTACCCATTCCACGGGTCTCAACTCTCCAGGTTTAAGGTATTCTTCCTTCAGCTAAAACATGCATGTGGAACCCAGAGTATGATCAACCGTGTGAGCGGGAGACGTGTTCCAATATGTGTCAGTTTTCGTCCCCTGGTACTCGGGTGCAACATTCCAGACGCTTTACTAACACTCTCCCGACTTGGAGAGTCAGTGCCTTTAACCTCCTGTTTGGCCCAGTTTGCAATTTCTGCGGAAGATGAACAGGAATAGGGAGAACCAATGACAGACTAGCTGGAGGTGTCTGGACGGGCCAATTTAATTCTCATTTCCCACCAGGAAGAGGAATTAACCAAAGGCTCAGTGTGCCGTGCCGGAACCAGATTAGGGCCTGAAGCCATCCTGCGGTGTTGCGGCCAGCTCACGAGAAAGCGAGTTGAAGAAAGGAGCTCAGGGGCACTGTAATTCACAAACCTGCAGAGTTATAAATGACAGCTGTTGTCCAAAAATATACTGAAGTAAGGCTGCCAAGAGGACTTGAAAGCGGGGCAGAATTGCAGGAAACCGATTTCAGGAGGTAGACTGCAATTGCATTTAAAGCATAGGAAAAGAGGCAGAACGTCCACAATGATGCACTTGGCCAAAAAGGGCGTATGCGTTTTTTCCTGAATATATTCAGGAAGAACCGCATACGCCCTTTTTGGTCAACCAAGCAAGCTGGGAAAGGAAATCTGCACAACAATGAAGTCTCACTTCCCCCCGGTCAAAAGGGCCATGTGAAAAAAGTGTAAAATCCAGAAAGGCAGGACAGGCCATGGAGAACTGGGAGCCTTGTTATGCTGATGGGCGGGATGGCAATTGCCAACAGCCACTCGGGAGAAGTGTATGGTGTTTCCTGAAACATCTATAAAACAAAGCAACAGAGCCTAGGGCACTTCCACTTATGGTCCTATAGCTTAGGGAAATTAAAATCAAAAAGACACAGCCACCCCAAAGGTTGGGACGGCTCTGTTTAAAAGAACCTGGTTTACGGTACAAGTTCAATATCGCAGAAAGTGAAAAATGGATAAAGAAGTTGTGGTACTTACGTACAATGCAGTATCACTCAGCAATGAAATCTATGTCATCAGGCCCGTAGCAGCATAATGAGTGGATTCAGGTATGATGATTCTAACTGAAATAAGTCACACAGAAAAAGAAACATCATAAGATATCACTAATACACGGAATGTAAACTTGGCTACACAGGAACTGAATTACAAAACAGAACAGGGTCTCAAATTTAGAAAACCAACTTATGCTTGCTTAAGGGGAAAGGTGAGTTGGGGTGCTGCATAAAACCAGAGATTGAAATGAGCACAGAGAAAGTTCCTTATGCCAAATATGGAATAGACAACAGCTACTCCTTGCTCAACGAAATGGACTCAACACCCCATATTAAATGCCAAAGAGTGTACCTGACTAGGAAGTATCTTAAAACCTATGGATTGCTATGTCTCCGAAAGAGAATCAAGCGTGTGTACAGGGGCATAAACGCAGCAGTGATAGGATTGGAGAGGTTCGGTGAGCAAATGAAGACCCTTTGAAGTCATATTGCATGGTACCCATTCCACGGGTCTCAACTCTCCAGGTTTAAGGCATTCTTCCTTCAGCTAAAACATGCATGTGGAACCCATAGTATGATCAACCGTGTGATCGGGAGACGTGTTCAAATATGTCTCAGTTTTCTTCCCCTGGTACTCGGGTGCAACATTCCAGACGCTTTACTAACACTCTCCCGACTTGGAGAGTCAGTGCCTTTAACCTCCTGTTTGGCCCAGTTTGCAATTTCTGCGGAAGATGAACAGGAATAGGGAGAACCAATGACAGACTAGCTGGAGGTGTCTGGACGGGCAAATTTAACTCTCATTTCCCACCAGGAAGAGGAATTAACCAAAGGCTCAGGGTGCCGTGCCGGAGCCTGATTAGGGCCTGAAGCCATCCTGCGGTGTTGCGGCCAGCTCACGAGAAAGCGAGTTGAAGAAAGGAGCTCAGGGACACTGTAATTCACAAACCTGCAGAGTTATAAATGATAGCTATCGTCCAAAAATATACTGAAGTAAGGCTGCCAAGAGGACTTGAAAGCGGGGCAGAATTGCAGGAAACCGATTTCAGGAGGTAGACTGGAATTGCATTTAAAGCATAGGAAAAGAGGCAGAACGTCCACAATGATGCACTTGGCCAAAAAGGGCGTATGCGTTTCTTCCTGAATATATTCAGGAAAAAACGCATACGCCCTTTTTGGCCAACCAAGCAAGCTTGCAAAGGATATCTGCACTACAATGAAGTCTCACTTCCCCGCGGTCAAAAGGGCCATCTGAAAAAAGTGTAAAATCCAGAAAGGCAGGACAGGCCATGGAGAACTGGGAGCCTTGTTATGCTGATGGGCGGGATGTAAATTGCCAACAGCCACTAGGGAGAAGTGTATGGTGTTTCCTGAAACATCTAAAAAACAAAGCAACAGAGCCTAGGGCACTTCCACTTATGGTCCTATAGCTTAGGGAAATTAAAATCAAAAAGACACAGACACCCCAACGGTTGGGACGGCTCTGTTTACAAGAACCTGGTTTACGGTACAAGTTCAATATCGCAGAAAGTGAAAAATGGATAAAGAAGTTGTGGTACTTACGTACAATGCAGTATCACTCAGCAATGAAATCTATGTCATCAGGCCCGTAGCAGCATAATGAGTGGATTCAGGTATGATGATTCTAACTGAAATAAGTCACACAGAAAAAGAAACATCATAAGATATCACTAATACACGGAATGTAACCTTGGCTACACAGGAACTGAATTCCAAAACAGAACAGGGTCTCAAATTTAGAAACCCAACTTATGCTTGCTTAAGGGGAAAGGTGAGTTGGGGTGCTGCATAAAACCAGAGATTGAAATGAGCACAGATAAAGTTCCTTAAGCCAAATATGGAATAGACAAGAGCTACTCCTTGCTCAACGAAATGGACTCAACACCCCATATTAAATGCCTAAGAGTGTACCAGACTAGGAAGTATCTTAAAACCTATGGATTGCTATGTCTCTGAAAGAGAATCAAGCGTGTGTGCAGGGGCATAAACGCAGCAGTGATAGGATTGGAGAGGTTCGGTGAGCAAATGAAGACCCTTTGAAGTCATATTGCATGGTACCCATTCCACGGGTCTCAACTCTCCAGGTTTAAGGTATTCTTCCTTCAGCTAAAACATGCATGTGGAACCCAGAGTATGATCAACCGTGTGAGCGGGAGACGTGTTCCAATATGTGTCAGTTTTCGTCCCCTGGTACTCAGGTGCAACATTCCAGACGCTTTACTAACACTCTCCCGACTTGGAGAGTCAGTGCCTTTAACCTCCTGTTTGGCCCAGTTTGCAATTTCTGCGGAAGATGAACAGGAATAGGGAGAACCAATGACAGACTAGCTGGAGGTGTCTGGACGGGCCAATTTAATTCTCATTTCCCACCAGGAAGAGGAATTAACCAAAGGCTCAGTGTGCCGTGCCGGAACCAGATTAGGGCCTGAAGCCATCCTGCGGTGTTGCGGCCAGCTCACGAGAAAGCGAGTTGAAGAAAGGAGCTCAGGGGCACTGTAATTCACAAACCTGCAGAGTTATAAATGACAGCTGTTGTCCAAAAATATACTGAAGTAAGGCTGCCAAGAGGACTTGAAAGCGGGGCAGAATTGCAGGAAACCGATTTCAGGAGGTAGACTGCAATTGCATTTAAAGCATAGGAAAAGAGGCAGAACGTCCACAATGATGCACTTGGCCAAAAAGGGCGTATGCGTTTTTTCCTGAATATATTCAGGAAGAACCGCATACGCCCTTTTTGGTCAACCAAGCAAGCTGGGAAAGGAAATCTGCACAACAATGAAGTCTCACTTCCCCCCGGTCAAAAGGGCCATGTGAAAAAAGTGTAAAATCCAGAAAGGCAGGACAGGCCATGGAGAACTGGGAGCCTTGTTATGCTGATGGGCGGGATGGCAATTGCCAACAGCCACTCGGGAGAAGTGTATGGTGTTTCCTGAAACATCTATAAAACAAAGCAACAGAGCCTAGGGCACTTCCACTTATGGTCCTATAGCTTAGGGAAATTAAAATCAAAAAGACACAGCCACCCCAAAGGTTGGGACGGCTCTGTTTACAAGAACCTGGTTTACGGTACAAGTTCAATATCGCAGAAAGTGAAAAATGGATAAAGAAGTTGTGGTACTTACGTACAATGCAGTATCACTCAGCAATGAAATCTATGTCATCAGGCCCGTAGCAGCATAATGAGTGGATTCAGGTATGATGATTCTAACTGAAATAAGTCACACAGAAAAAGAAACATCATAAGATATCACTAATACACGGAATGTAAACTTGGCTACACAGGAACTGAATTCCAAAACAGAACAGGGTCTCAAATTTAGAAACCCAACTTATGCTTGCTTAAGGGGAAAGGTGAGTTGGGGTGCTGCATAAAACCAGAGATTGAAATGAGCACAGATATAGTTCCTTAAGCCAAATATGGAACAGACAACAGCTACTCCTTTCTCAACGAAACGGACTCATCACCCCATATTAAACACCTAAGAATGTACCTGACCATTAAGTAGCTTAAAACCTAAGGAATGCTATGTCTCCGAAAGAGAATCAAGCGTGTGTACAGGGGCATAAACGCAGCAGTAATAGGACTGGAGAGGTTCGGTGAGCAAATGAAGACCCTTTGAAGTCATATTGCATGGTACCCATTCCACGGGTCTCAACTCTCCAGGTTTAAGGTATTCTTCCTTCAGCTAAAACATGCATGTGGAACCCAGAGTATGATCAACCGTGTGATCGGGAGACGTGTTCCAATATGTGTCAGTTTTCGTCCCCTGGTACTCGGGTGCAACTTTCAGGACGCTTTACTAACACTCTCCCGACTTGGAGAGTCAGTGCCTTTAACCTCCTGTTTGGCCCAGTTTGCAATTTCTGCGGAAGATGAACAGGAATAGGGAGAACCAATGACAGACTAGCTGGAGGTGTCTGGACGGGCAAATTTAACTCTCATTTCCCACCAGGAAGAGGAATTAACCAAAGGCTCAGCATGCCGTGCCGGAACCAGATTAGGGCCTGAAGCCATCCTGCGGTGTTGCGGCCAGCTCACAAGAAAGCGAGTTGAAGAAAGGAGCTCAGGGGCACTGTAATTCACAAACCTGCAGAGTTATAAATGACAGCTATCGTCCAAAAATATACTGAAGTAAGGCTGCCAAGAGGACTTGAAAGCGGGGCAGAATTGCAGGAAACCGATTTCAGGAGGTAGACTGGAATTGCATTTAAAGCATAGGAAAAGAGGCAGAACGTCCACAATGATGCACTTGGCCAAAAAGGGTGTATGCGTTTTTTCCTGAATATATTCAGGAAAAAACGCATACGCCCCTTTTGGCCAACCAAGCAAGCTTGCAAAGGAAATCTGCACTACAATGAAGTCTCACTTCCCCCCGGTCAAAAGGGCCATCTGAAAAAAGTGTAAAATCCAGAAAGGCAGGACAGGCCATGGAGAACTGGGAGCCTTGTTATGCTGATGGGCGGGATGTAAATTGCCAACAGCCACTCGGGAGAAGTGTATGGTGTTTCCTGAAACATCTAAAAAACAAAGCAACAGAGCCTAGGGCACTTCCACTTATGGTCCTATAGCTTAGGGAAATTAAAATCAAAAAGACACAGCCACCCCAAAGGTTGGGACGGCTCTGTTTACAAGAACCTGGTTTACGGTACAAGTTCAATATCGCAGAAAGTGAAAACTGGATAAAGAAGTTGTGGTACTTACGTACAATGCAGTATCACTCAGCAATGAAATCTATGTCATCAGGCCCGTAGCAGCATAATGAGTGGATTCAGGTATGATGATTCTAACTGAAATAAGTCACACAGAAAAAGAAACATCATAAGATATCACTAATACACGGAATGTAACCTTGGCTACACAGGAACTGAATTCCAAAACAGAACAGGGTCTCAAATTTAGAAACCCAACTTATGCTTGCTTAAGGGGAAAGGTGAGTTGGGGTGCTGCATAAAACCAGAGATTGAAATGAGCACAGATAAAGTTCCTTAAGCCAAATATGGAATAGACAAGAGCTACTCCTTGCTCAACGAAATGGACTCAACACCCCATATTAAACGCCTAAGAATGTACCTGACTAGGAAGTATCTTAAAACCTATGGATTGCTATGTCTCCGAAAGAGAATCAAGCGTGTGTACAGGGGCATAAACGCAGCAGTGATAGGACTGGAGAGGTTCGGTGAGCAAATGAAGACCCTTTGAAGTCATATTGCATGGTACCCATTCCACGGGTCTCAACTCTCCAGGTTTAAGGTATTCTTCCTTCAGCTAAAACATGCATGTGGAACCCAGAGTATGATCAACCGTGTGATGGGGAGACGTGTTCCAATATGTGTCAGTTTTCGTCCCCTGGTACTCGGGTGCAACATTCCAGACGCTTTACTAACACTCTCCCGACTTGGAGAGTCAGTGCCTTTAACCTCCTGTTTGGCCCAGTTTGCAATTTCTGCGGAAGATGAACAGGAATAGGGAGAACCAATGAGAGACTAGCTGGAGGTGTCTGGACGGGCAAATTTAACTCTCATTTCCCACCAGGAAGAGGAATTAACCAAAGGCTCAGCGTGCCGTGCCGGAACCAGATTAGGGCCTGAAGCCATCCTGCGGTGTTGCGGCCAGCTCACGAGAAAGCGAGTTGAAGAAAGGAGCTCAGGGGCACTGTAATTCACAAACCTGCAGAGTTATAAATGACAGCTATCGTCCAAAAATATACTGAAGTAAGGCTGCCAAGAGGACTTGAAAGCGGGGCAGAATTGCAGGAAACCGATTTCAGGAGGTAGACTGGAATTGCATTTAAAGCATAGGAAAAGAGGCAGAACGTCCACAATGATGCACTTGGCCAAAAAGGGTGTATGCGTTTTTTCCTGAATATATTCAGGAAAAAACGCATACGCCCCTTTTGGCCAACCAAGCAAGCTTGCAAAGGAAATCTGCACTACAATGAAGTCTCACTTCCCCCCGGTCAAAAGGGCCATCTGAAAAAAGTGTAAAATCCAGAAAGGCAGGACAGGCCATGGAGAACTGGGAGCCTTGTTATGCTGATGGGCGGGATGTAAATTGCCAACAGCCACTCGGGAGAAGTGTATGGTGTTTCCTGAAACATCTAAAAAACAAAGCAACAGAGCCTAGGGCACTTCCACTTATGGTCCTATAGATTAGGGAAATTAAAATCAAAAAGACACAGACACCCCAACGGTTGGGACGGCTCTGTTTACAAGAACCTGGTTTACGGTACAAGTTCAATATCGCAGAAAGTGAAAAATGGATAAAGAAGTTGTGGTACTTACGTACAATGCAGTATCACTCAGCAATGAAATCTATGTCATCAGGCCCGTAGCAGCATAATGAGTGGATTCAGGTATGATGATTCTAACTGAAATAAGTCACACAGAAAAAGAAACATCATAAGATATCACTAATACACGGAATGTAACCTTGGCTACACAGGAACTGAATTCCAAAACAGAACAGGGTCTCAAATTTAGAAACCCAACTTATGCTTGCTTAAGGGGAAAGGTGAGTTGGGGTGCTGCATAAAACCAGAGATTGAAATGAGCACAGATAAAGTTCCTTAAGCCAAATATGGAATAGACAAGAGCTACTCCTTGCTCAACGAAATGGACTCAACACCCCATATTAAACGCCTAAGAATGTACCTGACTAGGAAGTATCTTAAAACCTATGGATTGCTATGTCTCCGAAAGAGAATCAAGCGTGTGTACAGGGGCATAAACGCAGCAGTGATAGGACTGGAGAGGTTCGGTGAGCAAATGAAGACCCTTTGAAGTCATATTGCATGGTACCCATTCCACGGGTCTCAACTCTCCAGGTTTAAGGTATTCTTCCTTCAGCTAAAACATGCATGTGGAACCCAGAGTATGATCAACCGTGTGATGGGGAGACGTGTTCCAATATGTGTCAGTTTTCGTCCCCTGGTACTCGGGTGCAACATTCCAGACGCTTTACTAACACTCTCCCGACTTGGAGAGTCAGTGCCTTTAACCTCCTGTTTGGCCCAGTTTGCAATTTCTGCGGAAGATGAACAGGAATAGGGAGAACCAATGAGAGACTAGCTGCAGGTGTCTGGACGGGCAAATTTAACTCTCATTTCCCACCAGGAAGAGGAATTAACCAAAGGCTCAGCGTGCCGTGCCGGAACCAGATTAGGGCCTGAAGCCATCCTGCGGTGTTGCGGCCAGCTCACGAGAAAGCGAGTTGAAGAAAGGAGCTCAGGGGCACTGTAATTCACAAACCTGCAGAGTTATAAATGACAGCTATCGTCCAAAAATATACTGAAGTAAGGCTGCCAAGAGGACTTGAAAGCGGGGCAGAATTGCAGGAAACCGATTTCAGGAGGTAGACTGGAATTGCATTTAAAGCATAGGAAAAGAGGCAGAACGTCCACAATGATGCACTTGGCCAAAAAGGGTGTATGCGTTTTTTCCTGAATATATTCAGGAAAAAACGCATACGCCCCTTTTGGCCAACCAAGCAAGCTTGCAAAGGAAATCTGCACTACAATGAAGTCTCACTTCCCCCCGGTCAAAAGGGCCATCTGAAAAAAGTGTAAAATCCAGAAAGGCAGGACAGGCCATGGAGAACTGGGAGCCTTGTTATGCTGATGGGCGGGATGTAAATTGCCAACAGCCACTCGGGAGAAGTGTATGGTGTTTCCTGAAACATCTAAAAAACAAAGCAACAGAGCCTAGGGCACTTCCACTTATGGTCCTATAGCTTAGGGAAATTAAAATCAAAAAGACACAGACACCCCAACGGTTGGGACGGCTCTGTTTACAAGAACCTGGTTTACGGTACAAGTTCAATATCGCAGAAAGTGAAAAATGGATAAAGAAGTTGTGGTACTTACGTACAATGCAGTATCACTCAGCAATGAAATCTATGTCATCAGGCCCGTAGCAGCATAATGAGTGGATTCAGGTATGATGATTCTAACTGAAATAAGTCACACAGAAAAAGAAACATCATAAGATATCACTAATACACGGAATGTAACCTTGGCTACACAGGAACTGAATTACAAAACACAACAGGGTCTCAAATTAAGAAAACCAACTTATGCTTGCTTAAGGGGAAAGGTGAGTTGGGGTGCTGCATAAAACCAGAGATTGAAATGAGCACAGATAAAGTTCCTTAAGCCAAATATGGAATAGACAAGAGCTACTCCTTGCTCAACGAAATGGACTCAACACCCCATATTAAATGCCTAAGAGTGTACCAGACTAGGAAGTATCTTAAAACCTATGGATTGCTATGTCTCTGAAAGAGAATCAAGCGTGTGTGCAGGGGCATAAACGCAGCAGTGATAGGATTGGAGAGGTTCGGTGAGCAAATGAAGACCCTTTGAAGTCATATTGCATGGTACCCATTCCACGGGTCTCAACTCTCCAGGTTTAAGGTATTCTTCCTTCAGCTAAAACATGCATGTGGAACCCAGAGTATGATCAACCGTGTGAGCGGGAGACGTGTTCCAATATGTGTCAGTTTTCGTCCCCTGGTACTCGGGTGCAACATTCCAGACGCTTTACTAACACTCTCCCGACTTGGAGAGTCAGTGCCTTTAACCTCCTGTTTGGCCCAGTTTGCAATTTCTGCGGAAGATGAACAGGAATAGGGAGAACCAATGACAGACTAGCTGGAGGTGTCTGGACGGGCCAATTTAATTCTCATTTCCCACCAGGAAGAGGAATTAACCAAAGGCTCAGTGTGCCGTGCCGGAACCAGATTAGGGCCTGAAGCCATCCTGCGGTGTTGCGGCCAGCTCACGAGAAAGCGAGTTGAAGAAAGGAGCTCAGGGGCACTGTAATTCACAAACCTGCAGAGTTATAAATGACAGCTATCGTCCAAAAATATACTGAAGTAAGGCTGCCAAGAGGACTTGAAAGCGGGACAGAATTGCAGGAAACCGATTTCAGGAGGTAGACTGGAATTGCATTTAAAGCATAGGAAAAGAGGCAGAACGTCCACAATGATGCACTTGGCCAAAAAGGGTGTATGCGTTTTTTCCTGAATATATTCAGGAAAAAACGCATACACCCTTTTTGGCCAACCAAGCAAGCTTGCAAAGGAAATCTGCACTACAATGAAGTCTCACTTCCCCGTGGTCAACAGGGCCATCTGAAAAAAGTGTAAAATCCAGAAAGGCAGGACAGGCCATGGAGAACTGGGAGCCTTGTTATGCTGATGGGCGGGATGTAAATTGCCAACAGCCACTCGGGAGAAGTGTATGGTGTTTCCTGAAACATCTAAAAAACAAAGCAACAGAGCCTAGGGCACTTCCACTTATGGTCCTATAGCTTAGGGAAATTAAAATCAAAAAGACACAGCCACCCCAAAGGTTGGGACGGCTCTGTTTACAAGAACCTGGTTTACGGTACAAGTTCAATATCGCAGAAAGTGAAAAATGGATAAAGAAGTTGTGGTACTTACGTACAATGCAGTATCACTCAGCAATGAAATCTATGTCATCAGGCCCGTAGCAGCATAATGAGTGGATTCAGGTATGATGATTCTAACTGAAATAAGTCACACAGAAAAAGAAACATCATAAGATATCACTAATACACGGAATGTAACCTTGGCTACACAGGAACTGAATTCCAAAACAGAACAGGGTCTCAAATTTAGAAACCCAACTTATGCTTGCTTAAGGTGAAAGGTGAGTTGGGGTGCTGCATAAAACCAGAGATTGAAATGAGCACAGATAAAGTTCCTTAAGCCAAATATGGAACAGACAACAGCTACTCCTTTCTCAACGAAACGAACTCATCACCCCATATTAAACACCTAAGAATGTACATGACCATTAAGTAGCTTAAAACCTAAGGAATGCTATGTCTCCGAAAGAGAATCAAGCGTGTGTACAGGGGCATAAACGCAGCAGTAATAGGACTGGAGAGGTTCGGTGAGCAAATGAAGACCCTTTGAAGTCATATTGCATGGTACCCATTCCACGGGTCTCAACTCTCCAGGTTTAAGGTATTCTTCCTTCAGCTAAAACATGCATGTGGAACCCAGAGTATGATCAACCGTGTGATCGGGAGACGTGTTCCAATATGTGTCAGTTTTCGTCCCCTGGTACTCGGGTGCAACTTTCAGGACGCTTTACTAACACTCTCCCGACTTGGAGAGTCAGTGCCTTTAACCTCCTGTTTGGCCCAGTTTGCAATTTCTGCGGAAGATGAACAGGAATAGGGAGAACCAATGACAGACTAGCTGGAGGTGTCTGGACGGGCAAATTTAACTCTCATTTCCCACCAGGAAGAGGAATTAACCAAAGGCTCAGCATGCCGTGCCGGAACCAGATTAGGGCCTGAAGCCATCCTGCGGTGTTGCGGCCAGCTCACAAGAAAGCGAGTTGAAGAAAGGAGCTCAGGGGCACTGTAATTCACAAACCTGCAGAGTTATAAATGACAGCTATCGTCCAAAAATATACTGAAGTAAGGCTGCCAAGAGGACTTGAAAGCGGGGCAGAATTGCAGGAAACCGATTTCAGGAGGTAGACTGGAATTGCATTTAAAGCATAGGAAAAGAGGCAGAACGTCCACAATGATGCACTTGGCCAAAAAGGGTGTATGCGTTTTTTCCTGAATATATTCAGGAAAAAACGCATACGCCCCTTTTGGCCAACCAAGCAAGCTTGCAAAGGAAATCTGCACTACAATGAAGTCTCACTTCCCCCCGGTCAAAAGGGCCATCTGAAAAAAGTGTAAAATCCAGAAAGGCAGGACAGGCCATGGAGAACTGGGAGCCTTGTTATGCTGATGGGCGGGATGTAAATTGCCAACAGCCACTCGGGAGAAGTGTATGGTGTTTCCTGAAACATCTAAAAAACAAAGCAACAGAGCCTAGGGCACTTCCACTTATGGTCCTATAGCTTAGGGAAATTAAAATCAAAAAGACACAGCCACCCCAAAGGTTGGGACGGCTCTGTTTACAAGAACCTGGTTTACGGTACAAGTTCAATATCGCAGAAAGTGAAAAATGGATAAAGAAGTTGTGGTACTTACGTACAATGCAGTATCACTCAGCAATGAAATCTATGTCATCAGGCCCGTAGCAGCATAATGAGTGGATTCAGGTATGATGATTCTAACTGAAATAAGTCACACAGAAAAAGAAACATCATAAGATATCACTAATACACGGAATGTAACCTTGGCTACACAGGAACTGAATTCCAAAACAGAACAGGGTCTCAAATTTAGAAACCCAACTTATGCTTGCTTAAGGGGAAAGGTGAGTTGGGGTGCTGCATAAAACCAGAGATTGAAATGAGCACAGATAAAGTTCCTTAAGCCAAATATGGAATAGACAAGAGCTACTCCTTGCTCAACGAAATGGACTCAACACCCCATATTAAACGCCTAAGAATGTACCTGACTAGGAAGTATCTTAAAACCTATGGATTGCTATGTCTCCGAAAGAGAATCAAGCGTGTGTACAGGGGCATAAACGCAGCAGTGATAGGACTGGAGAGGTTCGGTGAGCAAATGAAGACCCTTTGAAGTCATATTGCATGGTACCCATTCCACGGGTCTCAACTCTCCAGGTTTAAGGTATTCTTCCTTCAGCTAAAACATGCATGTGGAACCCAGAGTATGATCAACCGTGTGATGGGGAGACGTGTTCCAATATGTGTCAGTTTTCGTCCCCTGGTACTCGGGTGCAACATTCCAGACGCTTTACTAACACTCTCCCGACTTGGAGAGTCAGTGCCTTTAACCTCCTGTTTGGCCCAGTTTGCAATTTCTGCGGAAGATGAACAGGAATAGGGAGAACCAATGAGAGACTAGCTGGAGGTGTCTGGACGGGCAAATTTAACTCTCATTTCCCACCAGGAAGAGGAATTAACCAAAGGCTCAGCGTGCCGTGCCGGAACCAGATTAGGGCCTGAAGCCATCCTGCGGTGTTGCGGCCAGCTCACGAGAAAGCGAGTTGAAGAAAGGAGCTCAGGGGCACTGTAATTCACAAACCTGCAGAGTTATAAATGACAGCTATCGTCCAAAAATATACTGAAGTAAGGCTGCCAAGAGGACTTGAAAGCGGGGCAGAATTGCAGGAAACCGATTTCAGGAGGTAGACTGGAATTGCATTTAAAGCATAGGAAAAGAGGCAGAACGTCCACAATGATGCACTTGGCCAAAAAGGGTGTATGCGTTTTTTCCTGAATATATTCAGGAAAAAACGCATACGCCCCTTTTGGCCAACCAAGCAAGCTTGCAAAGGAAATCTGCACTACAATGAAGTCTCACTTCCCCCCGGTCAAAAGGGCCATCTGAAAAAAGTGTAAAATCCAGAAAGGCAGGACAGGCCATGGAGAACTGGGAGCCTTGTTATGCTGATGGGCGGGATGTAAATTGCCAACAGCCACTCGGGAGAAGTGTATGGTGTTTCCTGAAACATCTAAAAAACAAAGCAACAGAGCCTAGGGCACTTCCACTTATGGTCCTATAGCTTAGGGAAATTAAAATCAAAAAGACACAGACACCCCAACGGTTGGGACGGCTCTGTTTACAAGAACCTGGTTTACGGTACAAGTTCAATATCGCAGAAAGTGAAAAATGGATAAAGAAGTTGTGGTACTTACGTACAATGCAGTATCACTCAGCAATGAAATCTATGTCATCAGGCCCGTAGCAGCATAATGAGTGGATTCAGGTATGATGATTCTAACTGAAATAAGTCACACAGAAAAAGAAACATCATAAGATATCACTAATACACGGAATGTAACCTTGGCTACACAGGAACTGAATTCCAAAACAGAACAGGGTCTCAAATTTAGAAACCCAACTTATGCTTGCTTAAGGGGAAAGGTGAGTTGGGGTGCTGCATAAAACCAGAGATTGAAATGAGCACAGATAAAGTTCCTTAAGCCAAATATGGAATAGACAAGAGCTACTCCTTGCTCAACGAAATGGACTCAACACCCCATATTAAACGCCTAAGAATGTACCTGACTAGGAAGTATCTTAAAACCTATGGATTGCTATGTCTCCGAAAGAGAATCAAGCGTGTGTACAGGGGCATAAACGCAGCAGTGATAGGACTGGAGAGGTTCGGTGAGCAAATGAAGACCCTTTGAAGTCATATTGCATGGTACCCATTCCACGGGTCTCAACTCTCCAGGTTTAAGGTATTCTTCCTTCAGCTAAAACATGCATGTGGAACCCAGAGTATGATCAACCGTGTGAGCGGGAGACGTGTTCCAATATGTGTCAGTTTTCGTCCCCTGGTACTCGGGTGCAACATTCCAGACGCTTTACTAACACTCTCCCGACTTGGAGAGTCAGTGCCTTTAACCTCCTGTTTGGCCCAGTTTGCAATTTCTGCGGAAGATGAACAGGAATAGGGAGAACCAATGACAGACTAGCTGGAGGTGTCTGGACGGGCCAATTTAACTCTCATTTCCCACCAGGAAGAGGAATTAACCAAAGGCTCAGTGTGCCGTGCCGGAACCAGATTAGAGCCTGAAGCCATCCTGCGGTGTTGCGGCCAGCTCACGAGAAAGCGAGTTGAAGAAAGGAGCTCAGGGGCACTGTAATTCACAAACCTGCAGAGTTATAAATGACAGCTATCGTCCAAAAATATACTGAAGTAAGGCTGCCAAGAGGACTTGAAAGCGGGGCAGAATTGCAGGAAACCGATTTCAGGAGGTAGACTGGAATTGCATTTAAAGCATAGGAAAAGAGGCAGAACGTCCACAATGATGCACTTGGCCAAAAAGGGCGTATGCGTTTTTTCCTGAATATATTCAGGAAAAAACGCATACGCCCTTTTTGGCCAACCAAGCAAGCTTGCAAAGGAAATCTGCACTACAATGAAGTCTCACTTCCCCCCGGTCAAAAGGGCCATCTGAAAAAAGTGTAAAATCCAGAAAGGCAGGACAGGCCATGGAGAACTGGGAGCCTTGTTATGCTGATGGGCGGGATGTAAATTGCCAACAGCCACTCGGGAGAAGTGTATGGTGTTTCCTGAAACATCTAAAAAACAAAGCAACAGAGCCTAGGGCACTTCCACTTATGGTCCTATAGCTTAGGGAAATTAAAATCAAAAAGACACAGCCACCCCAAAGGTTGGGACGGCTCTGTTTACAAGAACCTGGTTTACGGTACAAGTTCAATATCGCAGAAAGTGAAAAATGGATAAAGAAGTTGTGGTACTTACGTACAATGCAGTATCACTCAGCAATGAAATCTATGTCATCAGGCCCGTAGCAGCATAATGAGTGGATTCAGGTATGATGATTCTAACTGAAATAAGTCACACAGAAAAAGAAACATCATAAGATATCACTAATACACGGAATGTAACCTTGGCTACACAGGAACTGAATTCCAAAACAGAACAGGGTCTCAAATTTAGAAACCCAACTTATGCTTGCTTAAGGTGAAAGGTGAGTTGGGGTGCTGCATAAAACCAGAGATTGAAATGAGCACAGATAAAGTTCCTTAAGCCAAATATGGAACAGACAACAGCTACTCCTTTCTCAACGAAACGGACTCATCACCCCATATTAAACACCTAAGAATGTACCTGACCATTAAGTAGCTTAAAACCTAAGGAATGCTATGTCTCCGAAAGAGAATCAAGCGTGTGTACAGGGGCATAAACGCAGCAGTAATAGGACTGGAGAGGTTCGGTGAGCAAATGAAGACCCTTTGAAGTCATATTGCATGGTACCCATTCCACGGGTCTCAACTCTCCAGGTTTAAGGTATTCTTCCTTCAGCTAAAACATGCATGTGGAACCCAGAGTATGATCAACCGTGTGATCGGGAGACGTGTTCCAATATGTGTCAGTTTTCGTCCCCTGGTACTCGGGTGCAACTTTCAGGACGCTTTACTAACACTCTCCCGACTTGGAGAGTCAGTGCCTTTAACCTCCTGTTTGGCCCAGTTTGCAATTTCTGCGGAAGATGAACAGGAATAGGGAGAACCAATGACAGACTAGCTGGAGGTGTCTGGACGGGCAAATTTAACTCTCATTTCCCACCAGGAAGAGGAATTAACCAAAGGCTCAGCATGCCGTGCCGGAACCAGATTAGGGCCTGAAGCCATCCTGCGGTGTTGCGGCCAGCTCACAAGAAAGCGAGTTGAAGAAAGGAGCTCAGGGGCACTGTAATTCACAAACCTGCAGAGTTATAAATGACAGCTATCGTCCAAAAATATACTGAAGTAAGGCTGCCAAGAGGACTTGAAAGCGGGGCAGAATTGCAGGAAACCGATTTCAGGAGGTAGACTGGAATTGCATTTAAAGCATAGGAAAAGAGGCAGAACGTCCACAATGATGCACTTGGCCAAAAAGGGTGTATGCGTTTTTTCCTGAATATATTCAGGAAAAAACGCATACGCCCCTTTTGGCCAACCAAGCAAGCTTGCAAAGGAAATCTGCACTACAATGAAGTCTCACTTCCCCCCGGTCAAAAGGGCCATCTGAAAAAAGTGTAAAATCCAGAAAGGCAGGACAGGCCATGGAGAACTGGGAGCCTTGTTATGCTGATGGGCGGGATGTAAATTGCCAACAGCCACTCGGGAGAAGTGTATGGTGTTTCCTGAAACATCTAAAAAACAAAGCAACAGAGCCTAGGGCACTTCCACTTATGGTCCTATAGCTTAGGGAAATTAAAATCAAAAAGACACAGCCACCCCAAAGGTTGGGACGGCTCTGTTTACAAGAACCTGGTTTACGGTACAAGTTCAATATCGCAGAAAGTGAAAAATGGATAAAGAAGTTGTGGTACTTACGTACAATGCAGTATCACTCAGCAATGAAATCTATGTCATCAGGCCCGTAGCAGCATAATGAGTGGATTCAGGTATGATGATTCTAACTGAAATAAGTCACACAGAAAAAGAAACATCATAAGATATCACTAATACACGGAATGTAACCTTGGCTACACAGGAACTGAATTCCAAAACAGAACAGGGTCTCAAATTTAGAAACCCAACTTATGCTTGCTTAAGGGGAAAGGTGAGTTGGGGTGCTGCATAAAACCAGAGATTGAAATGAGCACAGATAAAGTTCCTTAAGCCAAATATGGAATAGACAAGAGCTACTCCTTGCTCAACGAAATGGACTCAACACCCCATATTAAACGCCTAAGAATGTACCTGACTAGGAAGTATCTTAAAACCTATGGATTGCTATGTCTCCGAAAGAGAATCAAGCGTGTGTACAGGGGCATAAACGCAGCAGTGATAGGACTGGAGAGGTTCGGTGAGCAAATGAAGACCCTTTGAAGTCATATTGCATGGTACCCATTCCACGGGTCTCAACTCTCCAGGTTTAAGGTATTCTTCCTTCAGCTAAAACATGCATGTGGAACCCAGAGTATGATCAACCGTGTGATGGGGAGACGTGTTCCAATATGTGTCAGTTTTCGTCCCCTGGTACTCGGGTGCAACATTCCAGACGCTTTACTAACACTCTCCCGACTTGGAGAGTCAGTGCCTTTAACCTCCTGTTTGGCCCAGTTTGCAATTTCTGCGGAAGATGAACAGGAATAGGGAGAACCAATGAGAGACTAGCTGGAGGTGTCTGGACGGGCAAATTTAACTCTCATTTCCCACCAGGAAGAGGAATTAACCAAAGGCTCAGCGTGCCGTGCCGGAACCAGATTAGGGCCTGAAGCCATCCTGCGGTGTTGCGGCCAGCTCACGAGAAAGCGAGTTGAAGAAAGGAGCTCAGGGGCACTGTAATTCACAAACCTGCAGAGTTATAAATGACAGCTATCGTCCAAAAATATACTGAAGTAAGGCTGCCAAGAGGACTTGAAAGCGGGGCAGAATTGCAGGAAACCGATTTCAGGAGGTAGACTGGAATTGCATTTAAAGCATAGGAAAAGAGGCAGAACGTCCACAATGATGCACTTGGCCAAAAAGGGTGTATGCGTTTTTTCCTGAATATATTCAGGAAAAAACGCATACGCCCCTTTTGGCCAACCAAGCAAGCTTGCAAAGGAAATCTGCACTACAATGAAGTCTCACTTCCCCCCGGTCAAAAGGGCCATCTGAAAAAAGTGTAAAATCCAGAAAGGCAGGACAGGCCATGGAGAACTGGGAGCCTTGTTATGCTGATGGGCGGGATGTAAATTGCCAACAGCCACTCGGGAGAAGTGTATGGTGTTTCCTGAAACATCTAAAAAACAAAGCAACAGAGCCTAGGGCACTTCCACTTATGGTCCTATAGCTTAGGGAAATTAAAATCAAAAAGACACAGACACCCCAACGGTTGGGACGGCTCTGTTTACAAGAACCTGGTTTACGGTACAAGTTCAATATCGCAGAAAGTGAAAAATGGATAAAGAAGTTGTGGTACTTACGTACAATGCAGTATCACTCAGCAATGAAATCTATGTCATCAGGCCCGTAGCAGCATAATGAGTGGATTCAGGTATGATGATTCTAACTGAAATAAGTCACACAGAAAAAGAAACATCATAAGATATCACTAATACACGGAATGTAACCTTGGCTACACAGGAACTGAATTCCAAAACAGAACAGGGTCTCAAATTTAGAAACCCAACTTATGCTTGCTTAAGGGGAAAGGTGAGTTGGGGTGCTGCATAAAACCAGAGATTGAAATGAGCACAGATAAAGTTCCTTAAGCCAAATATGGAATAGACAAGAGCTACTCCTTGCTCAACGAAATGGACTCAACACCCCATATTAAACGCCTAAGAATGTACCTGACTAGGAAGTATCTTAAAACCTATGGATTGCTATGTCTCCGAAAGAGAATCAAGCGTGTGTACAGGGGCATAAACGCAGCAGTGATAGGACTGGAGAGGTTCGGTGAGCAAATGAAGACCCTTTGAAGTCATATTGCATGGTACCCATTCCACGGGTCTCAACTCTCCAGGTTTAAGGTATTCTTCCTTCAGCTAAAACATGCATGTGGAACCCAGAGTATGATCAACCGTGTGATGGGGAGACGTGTTCCAATATGTGTCAGTTTTCGTCCCCTGGTACTCGGGTGCAACATTCCAGACGCTTTACTAACACTCTCCCGACTTGGAGAGTCAGTGCCTTTAACCTCCTGTTTGGCCCAGTTTGCAATTTCTGCGGAAGATGAACAGGAATAGGGAGAACCAATGACAGACTAGCTGGAGGTGTCTGGACGGGCAAATTTAACTCTCATTTCCCACCAGGAAGAGGAATTAACCAAAGGCTCAGCGTGCCGTGCCGGAACCAGATTAGGGCCTGAAGCCATCCTGCGGTGTTGCGGCCAGCTCACGAGAAAGCGAGTTGAAGAAAGGAGCTCAGGGGCACTGTAATTCACAAACCTGCAGAGTTATAAATGACAGCTATCGTCCAAAAATATACTGAAGTAAGGCTGCCAAGAGGACTTGAAAGCGGGGCAGAATTGCAGGAAACCGATTTCAGGAGGTAGACTGGAATTGCATTTAAAGCATAGGAAAAGAGGCAGAACGTCCACAATGATGCACTTGGCCAAAAAGGGTGTATGCGTTTTTTCCTGAATATATTCAGGAAAAAACGCATACGCCCCTTTTGGCCAACCAAGCAAGCTTGCAAAGGAAATCTGCACTACAATGAAGTCTCACTTCCCCCCGGTCAAAAGGGCCATCTGAAAAAAGTGTAAAATCCAGAAAGGCAGGACAGGCCATGGAGAACTGGGAGCCTTGTTATGCTGATGGGCGGGATGTAAATTGCCAACAGCCACTCGGGAGAAGTGTATGGTGTTTCCTGAAACATCTAAAAAACAAAGCAACAGAGCCTAGGGCACTTCCACTTATGGTCCTATAGCTTAGGGAAATTAAAATCAAAAAGACACAGACACCCCAACGGTTGGGACGGCTCTGTTTACAAGAACCTGGTTTACGGTACAAGTTCAATATCGCAGAAAGTGAAAAATGGATAAAGAAGTTGTGGTACTTACGTACAATGCAGTATCACTCAGCAATGAAATCTATGTCATCAGGCCCGTAGCAGCATAATGAGTGGATTCAGGTATGATGATTCTAACTGAAATAAGTCACACAGAAAAAGAAACATCATAAGATATCACTAATACACGGAATGTAACCTTGGCTACACAGGAACTGAATTCCAAAACAGAACAGGGTCTCAAATTTAGAAACCCAACTTATGCTTGCTTAAGGTGAAAGGTGAGTTGGGGTGCTGCATAAAACCAGAGATTGAAATGAGCACAGATAAAGTTCCTTAAGCCAAATATGGAACAGACAACAGCTACTCCTTTCTCAACGAAACGGACTCATCACCCCATATTAAACACCTGAGAATGTACCTGACCATTAAGTAGCTTAAAACCTATGGATTGCTATGTCTCCGAAAGAGAATCAAGCGTGTGTACAGGGGCATAAACGCAGCAGTGATAGGACTGGAGAGGTTCGGTGAGCAAATGAAGACCCTTTGAAGTCATATTGCATGGTACCCATTCCACGGGTCTCAACTCTCCAGGTTTAAGGTATTCTTCCTTCAGCTAAAACATGCATGTGGAACCCAGAGTATGATCAACCGTGTGAGCGGGAGACGTGTTCCAATATGTGTCAGTTTTCGTCCCCTGGTACTCGGGTGCAACTTTCAGGACGCTTTACTAACACTCTCCCGACTTGGAGAGTCAGTGCCTTTAACCTCCTGTTTGGCCCAGTTTGCAATTTCTGCGGAAGATGAACAGGAATAGGGAGAACCAATGACAGACTAGCTGGAGGTGTCTGGACGGGCAAATTTAACTCTCATTTCCCACCAGGAAGAGGAATTAACCAAAGGCTCAGCATGCCGTGCCGGAACCAGATTAGGGCCTAAAGCCATCCTGCGGTGTTGCGGCCAGCTCACAAGAAAGCGAGTTGAAGAAAGGAGCTCAGGGGCACTGTAATTCACAAACCTGCAGAGTTATAAATGACAGCTATCGTCCAAAAATATACTGAAGTAAGGCTGCCAAGAGGACTTGAAAGCGGGGCAGAATTGCAGGAAACCGATTTCAGGAGGTAGACTGGAATTGCATTTAAAGCATAGGAAAAGAGGCAGAACGTCCACAATGATGCACTTGGCCAAAAAGGGTGTATGCGTTTTTTCCTGAATATATTCAGGAAAAAACGCATACGCCCCTTTTGGCCAACCAAGCAAGCTTGCAAAGGAAATCTGCACTACAATGAAGTCTCACTTCCCCCCGGTCAAAAGGGCCATCTGAAAAAAGTGTAAAATCCAGAAAGGCAGGACAGGCCATGGAGAACTGGGAGCCTTGTTATGCTGATGGGCGGGATGTAAATTGCCAACAGCCACTCGGGAGAAGTGTATGGTGTTTCCTGAAACATCTAAAAAACAAAGCAACAGAGCCTAGGGCACTTCCACTTATGGTCCTATAGCTTAGGGAAATTAAAATCAAAAAGACACAGACACCCCAACGGTTGGGACGGCTCTGTTTACAAGAACCTGGTTTACGGTACAAGTTCAATATCGCAGAAAGTGAAAAATGGATAAAGAAGTTGTGGTACTTACGTACAATGCAGTATCACTCAGCAATGAAATCTATGTCATCAGGCCCGTAGCCGCATAATGAGTGGATTCAGGTATGATGATTCTAACTGAAATAAGTCACACAGAAAAAGAAACATCATAAGATATCACTAATACACGGAATGTAACCTTGGCTACACAGGAACTGAATTACAAAACAGAACAGGGTCTCAAATTTAGAAACCCAACTTATGCTTGCTTAAGGGGAAAGGTGAGTTGGGGTGCTGCATAAAACCAGAGATTGAAATGAGCACAGATAAAGTTCCTTAAGCCAAATATGGAATAGACAAGAGCTACTCCTTGCTCAACGAAATGGACTCAACACCCCATATTAAACGCCTAAGAATGTACCTGACTAGGAAGTATCTTAAAACCTATGGATTGCTATGTCTCCGAAAGAGAATCAAGCGTGTGTACAGGGGCATAAACGCAGCAGTGATAGGACTGGAGAGGTTCGGTGAGCAAATGAAGACCCTTTGAAGTCATATTGCATGGTACCCATTCCACGGGTCTCAACTCTCCAGGTTTAAGGTATTCTTCCTTCAGCTAAAACATGCATGTGGAACCAAGAGTATGATCCACCGTGTGATCGGGAGACGTGTTCCAATATGTGTCAGTTTTCATCCCCTGGTACTCGGGTGCAACATTCCAGACGCTTTACTAACACTCTCCCGACTTGGAGAGTCAGTGCCTTTAACCTCCTGTTTGGCCCAGTTTGCAATTTCTGCGGAAGATGAACAGGAATAGGGAGAACCAATGAGAGACTAGCTGGAGGTGTCTGGACGGGCAAATTTAACTCTCATTTCCCACCAGGAAGAGGAATTAACCAAAGGCTCAGCGTGCCGTGCCGGAACCAGATTAGGGCCTGAAGCCATCCTGCGGTGTTGCGGCCAGCTCACGAGAAAGCGAGTTGAAGAAAGGAGCTCAGGGGCACTGTAATTCACAAACCTGCAGAGTTATAAATGACAGCTATCGTCCAAAAATATACTGAAGTAAGGCTGCCAAGAGGACTTGAAAGCGGGGCAGAATTGCAGGAAACCGATTTCAGGAGGTAGACTGGAATTGCATTTAAAGCATAGGAAAAGAGGCAGAACGTCCACAATGATGCACTTGGCCAAAAAGGGTGTATGCGTTTTTTCCTGAATATATTCAGGAAAAAACGCATACGCCCCTTTTGGCCAACCAAGCAAGCTTGCAAAGGAAATCTGCACTACAATGAAGTCTCACTTCCCCCCGGTCAAAAGGGCCATCTGAAAAAAGTGTAAAATCCAGAAAGGCAGGACAGGCCATGGAGAACTGGGAGCCTTGTTATGCTGATGGGCGGGATGTAAATTGCCAACAGCCACTCGGGAGAAGTGTATGGTGTTTCCTGAAACATCTAAAAAACAAAGCAACAGAGCCTAGGGCACTTCCACTTATGGTCCTATAGCTTAGGGAAATTAAAATCAAAAAGACACAGACACCCCAACGGTTGGGACGGCTCTGTTTACAAGAACCTGGTTTACGGTACAAGTTCAATATCGCAGAAAGTGAAAAATGGATAAAGAAGTTGTGGTACTTACGTACAATGCAGTATCACTCAGCAATGAAATCTATGTCATCAGGCCCGTAGCCGCATAATGAGTGGATTCAGGTATGATGATTCTAACTGAAATAAGTCACACAGAAAAAGAAACATCATAAGATATCACTAATACACGGAATGTAACCTTGGCTACACAGGAACTGAATTACAAAACAGAACAGGGTCTCAAATTTAGAAACCCAACTTATGCTTGCTTAAGGGGAAAGGTGAGTTGGGGTGCTGCATAAAACCAGAGATTGAAATGAGCACAGATAAAGTTCCTTAAGCCAAATATGGAATAGACAAGAGCTACTCCTTGCTCAACGAAATGGACTCAACACCCCATATTAAACGCCTAAGAATGTACCTGACTAGGAAGTATCTTAAAACCTATGGATTGCTATGTCTCCGAAAGAGAATCAAGCGTGTGTACAGGGGCATAAACGCAGCAGTGATAGGACTGGAGAGGTTCGGTGAGCAAATGAAGACCCTTTGAAGTCATATTGCATGGTACCCATTCCACGGGTCTCAACTCTCCAGGTTTAAGGTATTCTTCCTTCAGCTAAAACATGCATGTGGAACCAAGAGTATGATCCACCGTGTGATCGGGAGACGTGTTCCAATATGTGTCAGTTTTCATCCCCTGGTACTCGGGTGCAACATTCCAGACGCTTTACTAACACTCTCCCGACTTGGAGAGTCAGTGCCTTTAACCTCCTGTTTGGCCCAGTTTGCAATTTCTGCGGAAGATGAACAGGAATAGGGAGAACCAATGAGAGACTAGCTGGAGGTGTCTGGACGGGCAAATTTAACTCTCATTTCCCACCAGGAAGAGGAATTAACCAAAGGCTCAGCGTGCCGTGCCGGAACCAGATTAGGGCCTGAAGCCATCCTGCGGTGTTGCGGCCAGCTCACGAGAAAGCGAGTTGAAGAAAGGAGCTCAGGGGCACTGTAATTCACAAACCTGCAGAGTTATAAATGACAGCTATCGTCCAAAAATATACTGAAGTAAGGCTGCCAAGAGGACTTGAAAGCGGGGCAGAATTGCAGGAAACCGATTTCAGGAGGTAGACTGGAATTGCATTTAAAGCATAGGAAAAGAGGCAGAACGTCCACAATGATGCACTTGGCCAAAAAGGGTGTATGCGTTTTTTCCTGAATATATTCAGGAAAAAACGCATACGCCCCTTTTGGCCAACCAAGCAAGCTTGCAAAGGAAATCTGCACTACAATGAAGTCTCACTTCCCCCCGGTCAAAAGGGCCATCTGAAAAAAGTGTAAAATCCAGAAAGGCAGGACAGGCCATGGAGAACTGGGAGCCTTGTTATGCTGATGGGCGGGATGTAAATTGCCAACAGCCACTCGGGAGAAGTGTATGGTGTTTCCTGAAACATCTAAAAAACAAAGCAACAGAGCCTAGGGCACTTCCACTTATGGTCCTATAGCTTAGGGAAATTAAAATCAAAAAGACACAGACACCCCAACGGTTGGGACGGCTCTGTTTACAAGAACCTGGTTTACGGTACAAGTTCAATATCGCAGAAAGTGAAAAATGGATAAAGAAGTTGTGGTACTTACGTACAATGCAGTATCACTCAGCAATGAAATCTATGTCATCAGGCCCGTAGCAGCATAATGAGTGGATTCAGGTATGATGATTCTAACTGAAATAAGTCACACAGAAAAAGAAACATCATAAGATATCACTAATACACGGAATGTAACCTTGGCTACACAGGAACTGAATTCCAAAACAGAACAGGGTCTCAAATTTAGAAACCCAACTTATGCTTGCTTAAGGTGAAAGGTGAGTTGGGGTGCTGCATAAAACCAGAGATTGAAATGAGCACAGATAAAGTTCCTTAAGCCAAATATGGAATAGACAAGAGCTACTCCTTGCTCAACGAAATGGACTCAACACCCCATATTAAACGCCTAAGAATGTACCTGACTAGGAAGTATCTTAAAACCTATGGATTGCTATGTCTCCGAAAGAGAATCAAGCGTGTGTACAGGGGCATAAACGCAGCAGTGATAGGACTGGAGAGGTTCGGTGAGCAAATGAAGACCCTTTGAAGTCATATTGCATGGTACCCATTCCACGGGTCTCAACTCTCCAGGTTTAAGGTATTCTTCCTTCAGCTAAAACATGCATGTGGAACCCAGAGTATGATCAACCGTGTGATGGGGAGACGTGTTCCAATATGTGTCAGTTTTCGTCCCCTGGTACTCGGGTGCAACATTCCAGACGCTTTACTAACACTCTCCCGACTTGGAGAGTCAGTGCCTTTAACCTCCTGTTTGGCCCAGTTTGCAATTTCTGCGGAAGATGAACAGGAATAGGGAGAACCAATGAGAGACTAGCTGGAGGTGTCTGGACGGGCAAATTTAACTCTCATTTCCCACCAGGAAGAGGAATTAACCAAAGGCTCAGCGTGCCGTGCCGGAACCAGATTAGGGCCTGAAGCCATCCTGCGGTGTTGCGGCCAGCTCACGAGAAAGCGAGTTGAAGAAAGGAGCTCAGGGGCACTGTAATTCACAAACCTGCAGAGTTATAAATGACAGCTATCGTCCAAAAATATACTGAAGTAAGGCTGCCAAGAGGACTTGAAAGCGGGGCAGAATTGCAGGAAACCGATTTCAGGAGGTAGACTGGAATTGCATTTAAAGCATAGGAAAAGAGGCAGAACGTCCACAATGATGCACTTGGCCAAAAAGGGTGTATGCGTTTTTTCCTGAATATATTCAGGAAAAAACGCATACGCCCCTTTTGGCCAACCAAGCAAGCTTGCAAAGGAAATCTGCACTACAATGAAGTCTCACTTCCCCCCGGTCAAAAGGGCCATCTGAAAAAAGTGTAAAATCCAGAAAGGCAGGACAGGCCATGGAGAACTGGGAGCCTTGTTATGCTGATGGGCGGGATGTAAATTGCCAACAGCCACTCGGGAGAAGTGTATGGTGTTTCCTGAAACATCTAAAAAACAAAGCAACAGAGCCTAGGGCACTTCCACTTATGGTCCTATAGCTTAGGGAAATTAAAATCAAAAAGACACAGACACCCCAACGGTTGGGACGGCTCTGTTTACAAGAACCTGGTTTACGGTACAAGTTCAATATCGCAGAAAGTGAAAAATGGATAAAGAAGTTGTGGTACTTACGTACAATGCAGTATCACTCAGCAATGAAATCTATGTCATCAGGCCCGTAGCAGCATAATGAGTGGATTCAGGTATGATGATTCTAACTGAAATAAGTCACACAGAAAAAGAAACATCATAAGATATCACTAATACACGGAATGTAACCTTGGATACACAGGAACTGAATTCCAAAACAGAACAGGGTCTCAAATTTAGAAACCCAACTTATGCTTGCTTAAGGGGAAAGGTGAGTTGGGGTGCTGCATAAAACCAGAGATTGAAATGAGCACAGATAAAGTTCCTTAAGCCAAATATGGAATAGACAAGAGCTACTCCTTGCTCAACGAAATGGACTCAACACCCCATATTAAACGCCTAAGAATGTACCTGACTAGGAAGTATCTTAAAACCTATGGATTGCTATGTCTCCGAAAGAGAATCAAGCGTGTGTACAGGGGCATAAACGCAGCAGTGATAGGACTGGAGAGGTTCGGTGAGCAAATGAAGACCCTTTGAAGTCATATTGCATGGTACCCATTCCACGGGTCTCAACTCTCCAGGTTTAAGGTATTCTTCCTTCAGCTAAAACATGCATGTGGAACCAAGAGTATGATCCACCGTGTGATCGGGAGACGTGTTCCAATATGTCTCAGTTTTCGTCCCCTGGTACTCGGGTGCAACATTCCAGACGGTTTACTAACACTCTCCCGACTTGGAGAGTCAGTGCCTTTAACCTCCTGTTTGGCCCAGTTTGCAATTTCTGCGGAAGATGAACAGGAATAGGGAGAACCAATGAGAGACTAGCTGGAGGTGTCTGGACGGGCAAATTTAACTCTCATTTCCCACCAGGAAGAGGAATTAACCAAAGGCTCAGCGTGCCGTGCCGGAACCAGATTAGGGCCTGAAGCCATCCTGCGGTGTTGAGGCCAGCTCACGAGAAAGCGAGTTGAAGAAAGGAGCTCAGGGGCACTGTAATTCACAAACCTGCAGAGTTATAAATGACAGCTATCGTCCAAAAATATACTGAAGTAAGGCTGCCAAGAGGACTTGAAAGCGGGGCAGAATTGCAGGAAACCGATTTCAGGAGGTAGACTGGAATTGCATTTAAAGCATAGGAAAAGAGGCAGAACGTCCACAATGATGCACTTGGCCAAAAAGGGTGTATGCGTTTTTTCCTGAATATATTCAGGAAAAAACGCATACGCCCCTTTTGGCCAACCAAGCAAGCTTGCAAAGGAAATCTGCACTACAATGAAGTCTCACTTCCCCCCGGTCAAAAGGGCCATCTGAAAAAAGTGTAAAATCCAGAAAGGCAGGACAGGCCATGGAGAACTGGGAGCCTTGTTATGCTGATGGGCGGGATGTAAATTGCCAACAGCCACTCGGGAGAAGTGTATGGTGTTTCCTGAAACATCTAAAAAACAAAGCAACAGAGCCTAGGGCACTTCCACTTATGGTCCTATAGCTTAGGGAAATTAAAATAAAAAAGACACAGACACCCCAAAGGTTGGGACGGCTCTGTTTACAAGAACCTGGTTTACGGTACAAGTTCAATATCGCAGAAAGTGAAAAATGGATAAAGAAGTTGTGGTACTTACGTACAATGCAGTATCACTCAGCAATGAAATCTATGTCATCAGGCCCGTAGCAGCATAATGAGTGGATTCAGGTATGATGATTCTAACTGAAATAAGTCACACAGAAAAAGAAACATCATAAGATATCACTAATACACGGAATGTAACCTTGGCTACACAGGAACTGAATTCCAAAACAGAACAGGGTCTCAAATTTAGAAACCCAACTTATGCTTGCTTAAGGGGAAAGGTGAGTTGGGGTGCTGCATAAAACCAGAGATTGAAATGAGCACAGATAAAGTTCCTTAAGCCAAATATGGAATAGACAAGAGCTACTCCTTGCTCAACGAAATGGACTCAACACCCCATATTAAACGCCTAAGAATGTACCTGACTAGGAAGTATCTTAAAACCTATGGATTGCTATGTCTCCGAAAGAGAATCAAGCGTGTGTACAGGGGCATAAACGCAGCAGTGATAGGACTGGAGAGGTTCGGTGAGCAAATGAAGACCCTTTGAAGTCATATTGCATGGTACCCATTCCACGGGTCTCAACTCTCCAGGTTTAAGGTATTCTTCCTTCAGCTAAAACATGCATGTGGAACCCAGAGTATGATCAACCGTGTGATGGGGAGACGTGTTCCAATATGTGTCAGTTTTCGTCCCCTGGTACTCGGGTGCAACATTCCAGACGCTTTACTAACACTCTCCCGACTTGGAGAGTCAGTGCCTTTAACCTCCTGTTTGGCCCAGTTTGCAATTTCTGCGGAAGATGAACAGGAATAGGGAGAACCAATGAGAGACTAGCTGGAGGTGTCTGGACGGGCAAATTTAACTCTCATTTCCCACCAGGAAGAGGAATTAACCAAAGGCTCAGCGTGCCGTGCCGGAACCAGATTAGGGCCTGAAGCCATCCTGCGGTGTTGCGGCCAGCTCACGAGAAAGCGAGTTGAAGAAAGGAGCTCAGGGGCACTGTAATTCACAAACCTGCAGAGTTATAAATGACAGCTATCGTCCAAAAATATACTGAAGTAAGGCTGCCAAGAGGACTTGAAAGCGGGGCAGAATTGCAGGAAACCGATTTCAGGAGGTAGACTGGAATTGCATTTAAAGCATAGGAAAAGAGGCAGAACGTCCACAATGATGCACTTGGCCAAAAAGGGTGTATGCGTTTTTTCCTGAATATATTCAGGAAAAAACGCATACGCCCCTTTTGGCCAACCAAGCAAGCTTGCAAAGGAAATCTGCACTACAATGAAGTCTCACTTCCCCCCGGTCAAAAGGGCCATCTGAAAAAAGTGTAAAATCCAGAAAGGCAGGACAGGCCATGGAGAACTGGGAGCCTTGTTATGCTGATGGGCGGGATGTAAATTGCCAACAGCCACTCGGGAGAAGTGTATGGTGTTTCCTGAAACATCTAAAAAACAAAGCAACAGAGCCTAGGGCACTTCCACTTATGGTCCTATAGCTTAGGGAAATTAAAATCAAAAAGACACAGACACCCCAACGGTTGGGACGGCTCTGTTTACAAGAACCTGGTTTACGGTACAAGTTCAATATCGCAGAAAGTGAAAAATGGATAAAGAAGTTGTGGTACTTACGTACAATGCAGTATCACTCAGCAATGAAATCTATGTCATCAGGCCCGTAGCAGCATAATGAGTGGATTCAGGTATGATGATTCTAACTGAAATAAGTCACACAGAAAAAGAAACATCATAAGATATCACTAATACACGGAATGTAACCTTGGATACACAGGAACTGAATTCCAAAACAGAACAGGGTCTCAAATTTAGAAACCCAACTTATGCTTGCTTAAGGGGAAAGGTGAGTTGGGGTGCTGCATAAAACCAGAGATTGAAATGAGCACAGATAAAGTTCCTTAAGCCAAATATGGAATAGACAAGAGCTACTCCTTGCTCAACGAAATGGACTCAACACCCCATATTAAACGCCTAAGAATGTACCTGACTAGGAAGTATCTTAAAACCTATGGATTGCTATGTCTCCGAAAGAGAATCAAGCGTGTGTACAGGGGCATAAACGCAGCAGTGATAGGACTGGAGAGGTTCGGTGAGCAAATGAAGACCCTTTGAAGTCATATTGCATGGTACCCATTCCACGGGTCTCAACTCTCCAGGTTTAAGGTATTCTTCCTTCAGCTAAAACATGCATGTGGAACCAAGAGTATGATCCACCGTGTGATCGGGAGACGTGTTCCAATATGTCTCAGTTTTCGTCCCCTGGTACTCGGGTGCAACATTCCAGACGGTTTACTAACACTCTCCCGACTTGGAGAGTCAGTGCCTTTAACCTCCTGTTTGGCCCAGTTTGCAATTTCTGCGGAAGATGAACAGGAATAGGGAGAACCAATGAGAGACTAGCTGGAGGTGTCTGGACGGGCAAATTTAACTCTCATTTCCCACCAGGAAGAGGAATTAACCAAAGGCTCAGCGTGCCGTGCCGGAACCAGATTAGGGCCTGAAGCCATCCTGCGGTGTTGAGGCCAGCTCACGAGAAAGCGAGTTGAAGAAAGGAGCTCAGGGGCACTGTAATTCACAAACCTGCAGAGTTATAAATGACAGCTATCGTCCAAAAATATACTGAAGTAAGGCTGCCAAGAGGACTTGAAAGCGGGGCAGAATTGCAGGAAACCGATTTCAGGAGGTAGACTGGAATTGCATTTAAAGCATAGGAAAAGAGGCAGAACGTCCACAATGATGCACTTGGCCAAAAAGGGTGTATGCGTTTTTTCCTGAATATATTCAGGAAAAAACGCATACGCCCCTTTTGGCCAACCAAGCAAGCTTGCAAAGGAAATCTGCACTACAATGAAGTCTCACTTCCCCCCGGTCAAAAGGGCCATCTGAAAAAAGTGTAAAATCCAGAAAGGCAGGACAGGCCATGGAGAACTGGGAGCCTTGTTATGCTGATGGGCGGGATGTAAATTGCCAACAGCCACTCGGGAGAAGTGTATGGTGTTTCCTGAAACATCTAAAAAACAAAGCAACAGAGCCTAGGGCACTTCCACTTATGGTCCTATAGCTTAGGGAAATTAAAATAAAAAAGACACAGACACCCCAAAGGTTGGGACGGCTCTGTTTACAAGAACCTGGTTTACGGTACAAGTTCAATATCGCAGAAAGTGAAAAATGGATAAAGAAGTTGTGGTACTTACGTACAATGCAGTATCACTCAGCAATGAAATCTATGTCATCAGGCCCGTAGCAGCATAATGAGTGGATTCAGGTATGATGATTCTAACTGAAATAAGTCACACAGAAAAAGAAACATCATAAGATATCACTAATACACGGAATGTAACCTTGGCTACACAGGAACTGAATTCCAAAACAGAACAGGGTCTCAAATTTAGAAACCCAACTTATGCTTGCTTAAGGGGAAAGGTGAGTTGGGGTGCTGCATAAAACCAGAGATTGAAATGAGCACAGATAAAGTTCCTTAAGCCAAATATGGAATAGACAAGAGCTACTCCTTGCTCAACGAAATGGACTCAACACCCCATATTAAACGCCTAAGAATGTACCTGACTAGGAAGTATCTTAAAACCTATGGATTGCTATGTCTCCGAAAGAGAATCAAGCGTGTGTACAGGGGCATAAACGCAGCAGTGATAGGACTGGAGAGGTTCGGTGAGCAAATGAAGACCCTTTGAAGTCATATTGCATGGTACCCATTCCACGGGTCTCAACTCTCCAGGTTTAAGGTATTCTTCCTTCAGCTAAAACATGCATGTGGAACCCAGAGTATGATCCACCGTGTGATGGGGAGACGTGTTCCAATATGTGTCAGTTTTCGTCCCCTGGTACTCGGGTGCAACATTCCAGACGCTTTACTAACACTCTCCCGACTTGGAGAGTCAGTGCCTTTAACCTCCTGTTTGGCCCAGTTTGCAATTTCTGCGGAAGATGAACAGGAATAGGGAGAACCAATGAGAGACTAGCTGGAGGTGTCTGGACGGGCAAATTTAACTCTCATTTCCCACCAGGAAGAGGAATTAACCAAAGGCTCAGCGTGCCGTGCCGGAACCAGATTAGGGCCTGAAGCCATCCTGCGGTGTTGCGGCCAGCTCACGAGAAAGCGAGTTGAAGAAAGGAGCTCAGGGGCACTGTAATTCACAAACCTGCAGAGTTATAAATGACAGCTATCGTCCCAAAATATACTGAAGTAAGGCTGCCAAGAGGACTTGAAAGCGGGGCAGAATTGCAGGAAACCGATTTCAGGAGGTAGACTGGAATTGCATTTAAAGCATAGGAAAAGAGGCAGAACGTCCACAATGATGCACTTGGCCAAAAAGGGTGTATGCGTTTTTTCCTGAATATATTCAGGAAAAAACGCATACGCCCCTTTTGGCCAACCAAGCAAGCTTGCAAAGGAAATCTGCACTACAATGAAGTCTCACTTCCCCCCGGTCAAAAGGGCCATCTGAAAAAAGTGTAAAATCCAGAAAGGCAGGACAGGCCATGGAGAACTGGGAGCCTTGTTATGCTGATGGGCGGGATGTAAATTGCCAACAGCCACTCGGGAGAAGTGTATGGTGTTTCCTGAAACATCTAAAAAACAAAGCAACAGAGCCTAGGGCACTTCCACTTATGGTCCTATAGCTTAGGGAAATTAAAATCAAAAAGACACAGCCACCCCAAAGGTTGGGATGGCTCTGTTTACAAGAACCTGGTTTACGGTACAAGTTCAATATCGCAGAAAGTGAAAAATGGATAAAGAAGTTGTGGTACTTACGTACAATGCAGTATCACTCAGCAATGAAATCTATGTCATCAGGCCCGTAGCAGCATAATGAGTGGATTCAGGTATGATGATTCTAACTGAAATAAGTCACACAGAAAAAGAAACATCATAAGATATCACTAATACACGGAATGTAACCTTGGCTACACAGGAACTGAATTCCAAAACAGAACAGGGTCTCAAATTTAGAAACCCAACTTATGCTTGCTTAAGGGGAAAGGTGAGTTGGGGTGCTGCATAAAACCAGAGATTGAAATGAGCACAGATAAAGTTCCTTAAGCCAAATATGGAATAGACAAGAGCTACTCCTTGCTCAACGAAATGGACTCAACACCCCATATTAAACGCCTAAGAATGTACCTGACTAGGAAGTATCTTAAAACCTATGGATTGCTATGTCTCCGAAAGAGAATCAAGCGTGTGTACAGGGGCATAAACGCAGCAGTGATAGGACTGGAGAGGTTCGGTGAGCAAATGAAGACCCTTTGAAGTCATATTGCATGGTACCCATTCCACGGGTCTCAACTCTCCAGGTTTAAGGTATTCTTCCTTCAGCTAAAACATGCATGTGGAACCCAGAGTATGATCAACCGTGTGATGGGGAGACGTGTTCCAATATGTGTCAGTTTTCGTCCCCTGGTACTCGGGTGCAACATTCCAGACGCTTTACTAACACTCTCCCGACTTGGAGAGTCAGTGCCTTTAACCTCCTGTTTGGCCCAGTTTGCAATTTCTGCGGAAGATGAACAGGAATAGGGAGAACCAATGACAGACTAGCTGGAGGTGTCTGGACGGGCAAATTTAACTCTCATTTCCCACCAGGAAGAGGAATTAACCAAAGGCTCAGCATGCCGTGCCGGAACCAGAATAGGGCCTAAAGCCATCCTGCGGTGTTGCGGCCAGCTCACGAGAAAGCGAGTTGAAGAAAGGAGCTCAGGGGCACTGTAATTCACAAACCTGCAGAGTTATAAATGACAGCTATCGTCCAAAAATATACTGAAGTAAGGCTGCCAAGAGGACTTGAAAGCGGTGCAGAATTGCAGGAAACCGATTTCAGGAGGTAGACTGGAATTGCATTTAAAGCATAGGAAAAGAGGCAGAACGTCCACAATGATGCACTTGGCCAAAAAGGGCGTATGCGTTTTCTCCTGAATATATTCAGGAGAAAACGCATACGCCCTTTTTGGCCAACCAAGCAAGCTTGCAAAGGAAATCTGCACTACAATGAAGTCTCACTTCCCCCCGGTCAAAAGGGCCATCTGAAAAAGGTGTAAAATCCAGAAAGGCAGGACAGGCCATGGAGAACTGGGAGCCTTGTTATGCTGATGGGCGGGATGTAAATTGCCAACAGCCACTCGGGAGAAGTGTATGGTGTTTCCTGAAACATCTAAAAAACAAAGCAACAGAGCCTAGGGCACTTCCACTTATGGTCCTATAGCTTAGGGAAATTAAAATGAAAAAGACACAGACACCCCAACGGTTGGGACGGCTCTGTTTACAAGAACCTGGTTTACGGTACAAGTTCAATATCGCAGAAAGTGAAAAATGGATAAAGAAGTTGTGGTACTTACGTACAATGCAATATCACTCAGCAATGAAATCTATGTCATCAGGCCCGTAGCAGCATAATGAGTGGATTCAGGTATGATGATTCTAACTGAAATAAGTCACACAGAAAAAGAAACATCATAAGATATCACTAATACACGGAATGTAACCTTGGCTACACAGGAACTGAATTCCAAAACAGAACAGGGTCTCAAATTTAGAAACCCAACTTATGCTTGCTTAAGGGGAAAGGTGAGTTGGGGTGCTGCATAAAACCAGAGATTGAAATGAGCACAGATAAAGTTCCTTAAGCCAAATATGGAATAGACAAGAGCTACTCCTTGCTCAACGAAATGGACTCAACACCCCATATTAAACGCCTAAGAATGTACCTGACTAGGAAGTATCTTAAAACCTATGGATTGCTATGTCTCCGAAAGAGAATCAAGCGTGTGTACAGGGGCATAAACGCAGCAGTGATAGGACTGGAGAGGTTCGGTGAGCAAATGAAGACCCTTTGAAGTCATATTGCATGGTACCCATTCCACGGGTCTCAACTCTCCAGGTTTAAGGTATTCTTCCTTCAGCTAAAACATGCATGTGGAACCCAGAGTATGATCCACCGTGTGATCGGGAGACGTGTTCCAATATGTCTCAGTTTTCGTCCCCTGGTACTCGGGTGCAACATTCCAGACGCTTTACTAACACTCTCGCGACTTGGAGAGTCAGTGCCTTTAACCTCCTGTTTGGCCCAGTTTGCAATTTCTGCGGAAGATGAACAGGAATAGGGAGAACCAATGAGAGACTAGCTGGAGGTGTCTGGACGGGCAAATTTAACTCTCATTTCCCACCAGGAAGAGGAATTAACCAAAGGCTCAGCGTGCCGTGCCGGAACCAGATTAGGGCCTGAAGCCATCCTGCGGTGTTGCGGCTAGCTCACGAGAAAGCGAGTTGAAGAAAGGAGATCAGGGGCACTGTAATTCACAAACCTGCAGAGTTATAAATGACAGCTATCGTCCAAAAATATACTGAAGTAAGGCTGCCAAGAGGACTTGAAAGCGGGGCAGAATTGCAGGAAACCGATTTCAGGAGGTAGACTGGAATTGCATTTAAAGCATAGGAAAAGAGGCAGAACGTCCACAATGATGCACTTGGCCAAAAAGGGTGTATGCGTTTTTTCCTGAATATATTCAGGAAAAAACGCATACGCCCCTTTTGGCCAACCAAGCAAGCTTGCAAAGGAAATCTGCACTACAATGAAGTCTCACTTCCCACCGGTCAAAAGGGCCATCTGAAAAAAGTGTAAAATCCAGAAAGGCAGGACAGGCCATGGAGAACTGGGAGCCTTGTTATGCTGATGGGCGGGATGTAAATTGCCAACAGCCACTCGGGAGAAGTGTATGGTGTTTCCTGAAACATCTAAAAAACAAAGCAACAGAGCCTAGGGCACTTCCACTTATGGTCCTATAGCTTAGGGAAATTAAAATCAAAAAGACACAGCCACCCCAAAGGTTGGGACGGCTCTGTTTACAAGAACCTGGTTTACGGTACAAGTTCAATATCGCAGAAAGTGAAAAATGGATAAAGAAGTTGTGGTACTTACGTACAATGCAGTATCACTCAGCAATGAAATCTATGTCATCAGGCCCGTAGCAGCATAATGAGTGGATTCAGGTATGATGATTCTAACTGAAATAAGTCACACAGAAAAAGAAACATCATAAGATATCACTAATACACGGAATGTAACCTTGGCTACACAGGAACTGAATTCCAAAACAGAACAGGGTCTCAAATTTAGAAACCCAACTTATGCTTGCTTAAGGGGAAAGGTGAGTTGGGGTGCTGCATAAAACCAGAGATTGAAATGAGCACAGATAAAGTTCCTTAAGCCAAATATGGAATAGACAAGAGCTACTCCTTGCTCAACGAAATGGACTCAACACCCCATATTAAACGCCTAAGAATGTACCTGACTAGGAAGTATCTTAAAACCTATGGATTGCTATGTCTCCGAAAGAGAATCAAGCGTGTGTACAGGGGCATAAACGCAGCAGTGATAGGACTGGAGAGGTTCGGTGAGCAAATGAAGACCCTTTGAAGTCATATTGCATGGTACCCATTCCACGGGTCTCAACTCTCCAGGTTTAAGGTATTCTTCCTTCAGCTAAAACATGCATGTGGAACCCAGAGTATGATCCACCGTGTGATCGGGAGACGTGTTCCAATATGTCTCAGTTTTCGTCCCCTGGTACTCGGGTGCAACATTCCAGACGCTTTACTAACACTCTCCCGACTTGGAGAGTCAGTGCCTTTAACCTCCTGTTTGGCCCAGTTTGCAATTTCTGCGGAAGATGAACAGGAATAGGGAGAACCAATGAGAGACTAGCTGGAGGTGTCTGGACGGGCAAATTTAACTCTCATTTCCCACCAGGAAGAGGAATTAACCAAAGGCTCAGCGTGCCGTGCCGGAACCAGATTAGGGCCTAAAGCCATCCTGCGGTGTTGCGGCCAGCTCACAAGAAAGCGAGTTGAAGAAAGGAGCTCAGGGGCACTGTAATTCACAAACCTGCAGAGTTATAAATGACAGCTATCGTCCAAAAATATACTGAAGTAAGGCTGCCAAGAGGACTTGAAAGCGGGGCAGAATTGCAGGAAACCGATTTCAGGAGGTAGACTGGAATTGCATTTAAAGCATAGGAAAAGAGGCAGAACGTCCACAATGATGCACTTGGCCAAAAAGGGTGTATGCGTTTTTTCCTGAATATATTCAGGAAAAAACGCATACGCCCCTTTTGGCCAACCAAGCAAGCTTGCAAAGGAAATCTGCACTACAATGAAGTCTCACTTCCCACCGGTCAAAAGGGCCATCTGAAAAAAGTGTAAAATCCAGAAAGGCAGGACAGGCCATGGAGAACTGGGAGCCTTGTTATGCTGATGGGCGGGATGTAAATTGCCAACAGCCACTCGGGAGAAGTGTATGGTGTTTCCTGAAACATCTAAAAAACAAAGCAACAGAGCCTAGGGCACTTCCACTTATGGTCCTATAGCTTAGGGAAATTAAAATCAAAAAGACACAGCCACCCCAAAGGTTGGGACGGCTCTGTTTACAAGAACCTGGTTTACGGTACAAGTTCAATATCGCAGAAAGTGAAAAATGGATAAAGAAGTTGTGGTACTTACGTACAATGCAGTATCACTCAGCAATGAAATCTATGTCATCAGGCCCGTAGCAGCATAATGAGTGGATTCAGGTATGATGATTCTAACTGAAATAAGTCACACAGAAAAAGAAACATCATAAGATATCACTAATACACGGAATGTAACCTTGGCTACACAGGAACTGAATTCCAAAACAGAACAGGGTCTCAAATTTAGAAACCCAACTTATGCTTGCTTAAGGGGAAAGGTGAGTTGGGGTGCTGCATAAAACCAGAGATTGAAATGAGCACAGATAAAGTTCCTTAAGCCAAATATGGAATAGACAAGAGCTACTCCTTGCTCAACGAAATGGACTCAACACCCCATATTAAACGCCTAAGAATGTACCTGACTAGGAAGTATCTTAAAACCTATGGATTGCTATGTCTCCGAAAGAGAATCAAGCGTGTGTACAGGGGCATAAACGCAGCAGTGATAGGACTGGAGAGGTTCGGTGAGCAAATGAAGACCCTTTGAAGTCATATTGCATGGTACCCATTCCACGGGTCTCAACTCTCCAGGTTTAAGGTATTCTTCCTTCAGCTAAAACATGCATGTGGAACCCAGAGTATGATCAACCGTGTGATGGGGAGACGTGTTCCAATATGTGTCAGTTTTCGTCCCCTGGTACTCGGGTGCAACATTCCAGACGCTTTACTAACACTCTCCCGACTTGGAGAGTCAGTGCCTTTAACCTCCTGTTTGGCCCAGTTTGCAATTTCTGCGGAAGATGAACAGGAATAGGGAGAACCAATGAGAGACTAGCTGGAGGTGTCTGGACGGGCAAATTTAACTCTCATTTCCCACCAGGAAGAGGAATTAACCAAAGGCTCAGCGTGCCGTGCCGGAACCAGATTAGGGCCTGAAGCCATCCTGCGGTGTTGCGGCCAGCTCACGAGAAAGCGAGTTGAAGAAAGGAGCTCAGGGGCACTGTAATTCACAAACCTGCAGAGTTATAAATGACAGCTATCGTCCAAAAATATACTGAAGTAAGGCTGCCAAGAGGACTTGAAAGCGGGGCAGAATTGCAGGAAACCGATTTCAGGAGGTAGACTGGAATTGCATTTAAAGCATAGGAAAAGAGGCAGAACGTCCACAATGATGCACTTGGCCAAAAAGGGTGTATGCGTTTTTTCCTGAATATATTCAGGAAAAAACGCATACGCCCCTTTTGGCCAACCAAGCAAGCTTGCAAAGGAAATCTGCACTACAATGAAGTCTCACTTCCCCCCGGTCAAAAGGGCCATCTGAAAAAAGTGTAAAATCCAGAAAGGCAGGACAGGCCATGGAGAACTGGGAGCCTTGTTATGCTGATGGGCGGGATGTAAATTGCCAACAGCCACTCGGGAGAAGTGTATGGTGTTTCCTGAAACATCTAAAAAACAAAGCAACAGAGCCTAGGGCACTTCCACTTATGGTCCTATAGCTTAGGGAAATTAAAATCAAAAAGACACAGCCACCCCAAAGGTTGGGATGGCTCTGTTTACAAGAACCTGGTTTACGGTACAAGTTCAATATCGCAGAAAGTGAAAAATGGATAAAGAAGTTGTGGTACTTACGTACAATGCAGTATCACTCAGCAAGGAAATCTATGTCATCAGGCCCGTAGCAGCATAATGAGTGGATTCAGGTATGATGATTCTAACTGAAATAAGTCACACAGAAAAAGAAACATCATAAGATATCACTAATACACGGAATGTAAACTTGGCTACACAGGAACTGAATTCCAAAACAGAACAGGGTCTCAAATTTAGAAACCCAACTTATGCTTGCTTAAGGGGAAAGGTGAGTTGGGGTGCTGCATAAAACCAGAGATTGAAATGAGCACAGATAAAGTTCCTTAAGCCAAATATGGAATAGACAAGAGCTACTCCTTGCTCAACGAAATGGACTCAACACCCCATATTAAACGCCTAAGAATGTACCTGACTAGGAAGTATCTTAAAACCTATGGATTGCTATGTCTCCGAAAGAGAATCAAGCGTGTGTACAGGGGCATAAACGCAGCAGTGATAGGACTGGAGAGGTTCGGTGAGCAAATGAAGACCCTTTGAAGTCATATTGCATGGTACCCATTCCACGGGTCTCAACTCTCCAGGTTTAAGGTATTCTTCCTTCAGCTAAAACATGCATGTGGAACCCAGAGTATGATCAACCGTGTGATGGGGAGACGTGTTCCAATATGTGTCAGTTTTCGTCCCCTGGTACTCGGGTGCAACATTCCAGACGCTTTACTAACACTCTCCCGACTTGGAGAGTCAGTGCCTTTAACCTCCTGTTTGGCCCAGTTTGCAATTTCTGCGGAAGATGAACAGGAATAGGGAGAACCAATGACAGACTAGCTGGAGGTGTCTGGACGGGCAAATTTAACTCTCATTTCCCACCAGGAAGAGGAATTAACCAAAGGCTCAGCATGCCGTGCCGGAACCAGAATAGGGCCTAAAGCCATCCTGCGGTGTTGCGGCCAGCTCACAAGAAAGCGAGTTGAAGAAAGGAGCTCAGGGGCACTGTAATTCACAAACCTGCAGAGTTATAAATGACAGCTATCGTCCAAAAATATACTGAAGTAAGGCTGCCAAGAGGACTAGAAAGCGGGGAAGAATTGCAGGAAACCGATTTCAGGAGGTAGACTGGAATTGCATTTAAAGCATAGGAAAAGAGGCAGAACGTCCACAATGATGCACTTGGCCAAAAAGGGCGTATGCGTTTTCTCCTGAATATATTCAGGAGAAAACGCATACGCCCTTTTTGGCCAACCAAGCAAGCTTGCAAAGGAAATCTGCACTACAATGAAGTCTCACTTCCCCCCGGTCAAAAGGGCCATCTGAAAAAGGTGTAAAATCCAGAAAGGCAGGACAGGCCATGGAGAACTGGGAGCCTTGTTATGCTGATGGGCGGGATGTAAATTGCCAACAGCCACTCGGGAGAAGTGTATGGTGTTTCCTGAAACATCTAAAAAACAAAGCAACAGAGCCTAGGGCACTTCCACTTATGGTCCTATAGCTTAGGGAAATTAAAATCAAAAAGACACAGACACCCCAACGGTTGGGATGGCTCTGTTTACAAGAACCTGGTTTACGGTACAAGTTCAATATCGCAGAAAGTGAAAAATGGATAAAGAAGTTGTGGTACTTACGTACAATGCAGTATCACTCAGCAATGAAATCTATGTCATCAGGCCCGTAGCAGCATAATGAGTGGATTCAGGTATGATGATTCTAACTGAAATAAGTCACACAGAAAAAGAAACATCATAAGATATCACTAATACACGGAATGTAACCTTGGCTACACAGGAACTGAATTCCAAAACAGAACAGGGTCTCAAATTTAGAAACCCAACTTATGCTTGCTTAAGGGGAAAGGTGAGTTGGGGTGCTGCATAAAACCAGAGATTGAAATGAGCACAGATAAAGTTCCTTAAGCCAAATATGGAATAGACAAGAGCTACTCCTTGCTCAACGAAATGGACTCAACACCCCATATTAAACGCCTAAGAATGTACCTGACTAGGAAGTATCTTAAAACCTATGGATTGCTATGTCTCCGAAAGAGAATCAAGCGTGTGTACAGGGGCATAAACGCAGCAGTGATAGGACTGGAGAGGTTCGGTGAGCAAATGAAGACCCTTTGAAGTCATATTGCATGGTACCCATTCCACGGGTCTCAACTCTCCAGGTTTAAGGTATTCTTCCTTCAGCTAAAACATGCATGTGGAACCCAGAGTATGATCCACCGTGTGATCGGGAGACGTGTTCCAATATGTGTCAGTTTTCGTCCCCTGGTACTCGGGTGCAACATTCCAGACGCTTTACTAACACTCTCCCGACTTGGAGAGTCAGTGCCTTTAACCTCCTGTTTGGCCCAGTTTGCAATTTCTGCGGAAGATGAACAGGAATAGGGAGAACCAATGACAGACTAGCTAGAGGTGTCTGGACGGGCAAATTTAACTCTCATTTCCCACCAGGAAGAGGAATTAACCAAAGGCTCAGCGTGCCGTGCCAGAACCAGATTAGGGGCTGAAGCCATCCTGCGGTGTTGCGGCCAGCTCACGAGAAAGCGAGTTGAAGAAAGGAGCTCAGGGGCACTGTAATTCACAAACCTGCAGAGTTATAAATGACAGCTATCGTCCAAAAATATACTGAAGTAAGGCTGCCAAGAGGACTTGAAAGCGGGGCAGAATTGCAGGAAACCGATTTCAGGAGGTAGACTGGAATTGCATTTAAAGCATAGGAAAAGAGGCAGAACGTCCACAATGATGCACTTGGCCAAAAAGGGCGTATGCGTTTTTTCCTGAATATATTCAGGAAAAAACGCATACGCCCTTTTTGGCCAACCAAGCAAGCTTGCAAAGGAAATCTGCACTACAATGAAGTCTCACTTCCCCCCGGTCAAAAGGGCCATCTGAAAAAGGTGTAAAATCCAGAAAGGCAGGACAGGCCATGGAGAACTGGGAGCCTTGTTATGCTGATGGGCGGGATGTAAATTGCCAACAGCCACTCGGGAGAAGTGTATGGTGTTTCCTGAAACATCTAAAAAACAAAGCAACAGAGCCTAGGGCACTTCCACTTATGGTCCTATAGCTTAGGGAAATTAAAATGAAAAAGACACAGACACCCCAACGGTTGGGACGGCTCTGTTTACAAGAACCTGGTTTACGGTACAAGTTCAATATCGCAGAAAGTGAAAACTGGATAAAGAAGTTGTGGTACTTACGTACAATGCAGTATCACTCAGCAATGAAATCTATGTCATCAGGCCCGTAGCAGCATAATGAGTGGATTCAGGTATGATGATTCTAACTGAAATAAGTCACACAGAAAAAGAAACATCATAAGATATCACTAATACACGGAATGTAACCTTGGCTACACAGGAACTGAATTCCAAAACAGAACAGGGTCTCAAATTTAGAAACCCAACTTATGCTTGCTTAAGGGGAAAGGTGAGTTGGGGTGCTGCATAAAACCAGAGATTGAAATGAGCACAGATAAAGTTCCTTAAGCCAAATATGGAATAGACAAGAGCTACTCCTTGCTCAACGAAATGGACTCAACACCCCATATTAAACGCCTAAGAATGTACCTGACTAGGAAGTATCTTAAAACCTATGGATTGCTATGTCTCCGAAAGAGAATCAAGCGTGTGTACAGGGGCATAAACGCAGCAGTGATAGGACTGGAGAGGTTCGGTGAGCAAATGAAGACCCTTTGAAGTCATATTGCATGGTACCCATTCCACGGGTCTCAACTCTCCAGGTTTAAGGTATTCTTCCTTCAGCTAAAACATGCATGTGGAACCCAGAGTATGATCCACCGTGTGATCGGGAGACGTGTTCCAATATGTCTCAGTTTTCGTCCCCTGGTACTCGGGTGCAACATTCCAGACGCTTTACTAACACTCTCGCGACTTGGAGAGTCAGTGCCTTTAACCTCCTGTTTGGCCCAGTTTGCAATTTCTGCGGAAGATGAACAGGAATAGGGAGAACCAATGAGAGACTAGCTGGAGGTGTCTGGACGGGCAAATTTAACTCTCATTTCCCACCAGGAAGAGGAATTAACCAAAGGCTCAGCGTGCCGTGCCGGAACCAGATTAGGGCCTGAAGCCATCCTGCGGTGTTGCGGCTAGCTCACGAGAAAGCGAGTTGAAGAAAGGAGATCAGGGGCACTGTAATTCACAAACCTGCAGAGTTATAAATGACAGCTATCGTCCAAAAATATACTGAAGTAAGGCTGCCAAGAGGACTTGAAAGCGGGGCAGAATTGCAGGAAACCGATTTCAGGAGGTAGACTGGAATTGCATTTAAAGCATAGGAAAAGAGGCAGAACGTCCACAATGATGCACTTGGCCAAAAAGGGTGTATGCGTTTTTTCCTGAATATATTCAGGAAAAAACGCATACGCCCCTTTTGGCCAACCAAGCAAGCTTGCAAAGGAAATCTGCACTACAATGAAGTCTCACTTCCCCCCGGTCAAAAGGGCCATCTGAAAAAAGTGTAAAATCCAGAAAGGCAGGACAGGCCATGGAGAACTGGGAGCCTTGTTATGCTGATGGGCGGGATGTAAATTGCCAACAGCCACTCGGGAGAAGTGTATGGTGTTTCCTGAAACATCTAAAAAACAAAGCAACAGAGCCTAGGGCACTTCCACTTATGGTCCTATAGCTTAGGGAAATTAAAATCAAAAAGACACAGCCACCCCAAAGGTTGGGACGGCTCTGTTTACAAGAACCTGGTTTACGGTACAAGTTCAATATCGCAGAAAGTGAAAAATGGATAAAGAAGTTGTGGTACTTACGTACAATGCAGTATCACTCAGCAATGAAATCTATGTCATCAGGCCCGTAGCAGCATAATGAGTGGATTCAGGTATGATGATTCTAACTGAAATAAGTCACACAGAAAAAGAAACATCATAAGATATCACTAATACACGGAATGTAACCTTGGCTACACAGGAACTGAATTCCAAAACAGAACAGGGTCTCAAATTTAGAAACCCAACTTATGCTTGCTTAAGGGGAAAGGTGAGTTGGGGTGCTGCATAAAACCAGAGATTGAAATGAGCACAGATAAAGTTCCTTAAGCCAAATATGGAATAGACAAGAGCTACTCCTTGCTCAACGAAATGGACTCAACACCCCATATTAAACGCCTAAGAATGTACCTGACTAGGAAGTATCTTAAAACCTATGGATTGCTATGTCTCCGAAAGAGAATCAAGCATGTGTACAGGGGCATAAACGCAGCAGTGATAGGACTGGAGAGGTTCGGTGAGCAAATGAAGACCCTTTGAAGTCATATTGCATGGTACCCATTCCACGGGTCTCAACTCTCCAGGTTTAAGGTATTCTTCCTTCAGCTAAAACATGCATGTGGAACCCAGAGTATGATCCACCGTGTGATCGGGAGACGTGTTCCAATATGTCTCAGTTTTCGTCCCCTGGTACTCGGGTGCAACATTCCAGACGGTTTACTAACACTCTCCCGACTTGGAGAGTCAGTGCCTTTAACCTCCTGTTTGGCCCAGTTTGCAATTTCTGCGGAAGATGAACAGGAATAGGGAGAACCAATGAGAGACTAGCTGGAGGTGTCTGGACGGGCAAATTTAACTCTCATTTCCCACCAGGAAGAGGAATTAACCAAAGGCTCAGCGTGCCGTGCCGGAACCAGATTAGGGCCTAAAGCCATCCTGCGGTGTTGCGGCCAGCTCACAAGAAAGCGAGTTGAAGAAAGGAGCTCAGGGGCACTGTAATTCACAAACCTGCAGAGTTATAAATGACAGCTATCGTCCAAAAATATACTGAAGTAAGGCTGCCAAGAGGACTTGAAAGCGGGGCAGAATTGCAGGAAACCGATTTCAGGAGGTAGACTGGAATTGCATTTAAAGCATAGGAAAAGAGGCAGAACGTCCACAATGATGCACTTGGCCAAAAAGGGTGTATGCGTTTTTTCCTGAATATATTCAGGAAAAAACGCATACGCCCCTTTTGGCCAACCAAGCAAGCTTGCAAAGGAAATCTGCACTACAATGAAGTCTCACTTCCCACCGGTCAAAAGGGCCATCTGAAAAAAGTGTAAAATCCAGAAAGGCAGGACAGGCCATGGAGAACTGGGAGCCTTGTTATGCTGATGGGCGGGATGTAAATTGCCAACAGCCACTCGGGAGAAGTGTATGGTGTTTCCTGAAACATCTAAAAAACAAAGCAACAGAGCCTAGGGCACTTCCACTTATGGTCCTATAGCTTAGGGAAATTAAAATCAAAAAGACACAGCCACCCCAAAGGTTGGGACGGCTCTGTTTACAAGAACCTGGTTTACGGTACAAGTTCAATATCGCAGAAAGTGAAAAATGGATAAAGAAGTTGTGGTACTTACGTACAATGCAGTATCACTCAGCAATGAAATCTATGTCATCAGGCCCGTAGCAGCATAATGAGTGGATTCAGGTATGATGATTCTAACTGAAATAAGTCACACAGAAAAAGAAACATCATAAGATATCACTAATACACGGAATGTAACCTTGGCTACACAGGAACTGAATTCCAAAACAGAACAGGGTCTCAAATTTAGAAACCCAACTTATGCTTGCTTAAGGGGAAAGGTGAGTTGGGGTGCTGCATAAAACCAGAGATTGAAATGAGCACAGATAAAGTTCCTTAAGCCAAATATGGAATAGACAAGAGCTACTCCTTGCTCAACGAAATGGACTCAACACCCCATATTAAACGCCTAAGAATGTACCTGACTAGGAAGTATCTTAAAACCTATGGATTGCTATGTCTCCGAAAGAGAATCAAGCGTGTGTACAGGGGCATAAACGCAGCAGTGATAGGACTGGAGAGGTTCGGTGAGCAAATGAAGACCCTTTGAAGTCATATTGCATGGTACCCATTCCACGGGTCTCAACTCTCCAGGTTTAAGGTATTCTTCCTTCAGCTAAAACATGCATGTGGAACCCAGAGTATGATCCACCGTGTGATGGGGAGACGTGTTCCAATATGTGTCAGTTTTCGTCCCCTGGTACTCGGGTGCAACATTCCAGACGCTTTACTAACACTCTCCCGACTTGGAGAGTCAGTGCCTTTAACCTCCTGTTTGGCCCAGTTTGCAATTTCTGCGGAAGATGAACAGGAATAGGGAGAACCAATGACAGACTAGCTGGAGGTGTCTGGACGGGCAAATTTAACTCTCATTTCCCACCAGGAAGAGGAATTAACCAAAGGCTCAGCGTGCCGTGCCGGAACCAGATTAGGGCCTGAAGCCATCCTGCGGTGTTGCGGCCAGCTCACGAGAAAGCGAGTTGAAGAAAGGAGCTCAGGGGCACTGTAATTCACAAACCTGCAGAGTTATAAATGACAGCTATCGTCCAAAAATATACTGAAGTAAGGCTGCCAAGAGGACTTGAAAGCGGGGCAGAATTGCAGGAAACCGATTTCAGGAGGTAGACTGGAATTGCATTTAAAGCATAGGAAAAGAGGCAGAACGTCCACAATGATGCACTTGGCCAAAAAGGGTGTATGCGTTTTTTCCTGAATATATTCAGGAAAAAACGCATACGCCCCTTTTGGCCAACCAAGCAAGCTTGCAAAGGAAATCTGCACTACAATGAAGTCTCACTTCCCCCCGGTCAAAAGGGCCATCTGAAAAAAGTGTAAAATCCAGAAAGGCAGGACAGGCCATGGAGAACTGGGAGCCTTGTTATGCTGATGGGCGGGATGTAAATTGCCAACAGCCACTCGGGAGAAGTGTATGGTGTTTCCTGAAACATCTAAAAAACAAAGCAACAGAGCCTAGGGCACTTCCACTTATGGTCCTATAGCTTAGGGAAATTAAAATAAAAAAGACACAGACACCCCAAAGGTTGGGACGGCTCTGTTTACAAGAACCTGGTTTACGGTACAAGTTCAATATCGCAGAAAGTGAAAAATGGATAAAGAAGTTGTGGTACTTACGTACAATGCAGTATCACTCAGCAATGAAATCTATGTCATCAGGCCCGTAGCAGCATAATGAGTGGATTCAGGTATGATGATTCTAACTGAAATAAGTCACACAGAAAAAGAAACATCATAAGATATCACTAATACACGGAATGTAACCTTGGCTACACAGGAACTGAATTCCAAAACAGAACAGGGTCTCAAATTTAGAAACCCAACTTATGCTTGCTTAAGGGGAAAGGTGAGTTGGGGTGCTGCATAAAACCAGAGATTGAAATGAGCACAGATAAAGTTCCTTAAGCCAAATATGGAATAGACAAGAGCTACTCCTTGCTCAACGAAATGGACTCAACACCCCATATTAAACGCCTAAGAATGTACCTGACTAGGAAGTATCTTAAAACCTATGGATTGCTATGTCTCCGAAAGAGAATCAAGCGTGTGTACAGGGGCATAAACGCAGCAGTGATAGGACTGGAGAGGTTCGGTGAGCAAATGAAGACCCTTTGAAGTCATATTGCATGGTACCCATTCCACGGGTCTCAACTCTCCAGGTTTAAGGTATTCTTCCTTCAGCTAAAACATGCATGTGGAACCCAGAGTATGATCCACCGTGTGATGGGGAGACGTGTTCCAATATGTGTCAGTTTTCGTCCCCTGGTACTCGGGTGCAACATTCCAGACGCTTTACTAACACTCTCCCGACTTGGAGAGTCAGTGCCTTTAACCTCCTGTTTGGCCCAGTTTGCAATTTCTGCGGAAGATGAACAGGAATAGGGAGAACCAATGAGAGACTAGCTGGAGGTGTCTGGACGGGCAAATTTAACTCTCATTTCCCACCAGGAAGAGGAATTAACCAAAGGCTCAGCGTGCCGTGCCGGAACCAGATTAGGGCCTGAAGCCATCCTGCGGTGTTGCGGCCAGCTCACGAGAAAGCGAGTTGAAGAAAGGAGCTCAGGGGCACTGTAATTCACAAACCTGCAGAGTTATAAATGACAGCTATCGTCCCAAAATATACTGAAGTAAGGCTGCCAAGAGGACTTGAAAGCGGGGCAGAATTGCAGGAAACCGATTTCAGGAGGTAGACTGGAATTGCATTTAAAGCATAGGAAAAGAGGCAGAACGTCCACAATGATGCACTTGGCCAAAAAGGGTGTATGCGTTTTTTCCTGAATATATTCAGGAAAAAACGCATACGCCCCTTTTGGCCAACCAAGCAAGCTTGCAAAGGAAATCTGCACTACAATGAAGTCTCACTTCCCCCCGGTCAAAAGGGCCATCTGAAAAAAGTGTAAAATCCAGAAAGGCAGGACAGGCCATGGAGAACTGGGAGCCTTGTTATGCTGATGGGCGGGATGTAAATTGCCAACAGCCACTCGGGAGAAGTGTATGGTGTTTCCTGAAACATCTAAAAAACAAAGCAACAGAGCCTAGGGCACTTCCACTTATGGTCCTATAGCTTAGGGAAATTAAAATCAAAAAGACACAGCCACCCCAAAGGTTGGGATGGCTCTGTTTACAAGAACCTGGTTTACGGTACAAGTTCAATATCGCAGAAAGTGAAAAATGGATAAAGAAGTTGTGGTACTTACGTACAATGCAGTATCACTCAGCAATGAAATCTATGTCATCAGGCCCGTAGCAGCATAATGAGTGGATTCAGGTATGATGATTCTAACTGAAATAAGTCACACAGAAAAAGAAACATCATAAGATATCACTAATACACGGAATGTAACCTTGGCTACACAGGAACTGAATTCCAAAACAGAACAGGGTCTCAAATTTAGAAACCCAACTTATGCTTGCTTAAGGGGAAAGGTGAGTTGGGGTGCTGCATAAAACCAGAGATTGAAATGAGCACAGATAAAGTTCCTTAAGCCAAATATGGAATAGACAAGAGCTACTCCTTGCTCAACGAAATGGACTCAACACCCCATATTAAACGCCTAAGAATGTACCTGACTAGGAAGTATCTTAAAACCTATGGATTGCTATGTCTCCGAAAGAGAATCAAGCGTGTGTACAGGGGCATAAACGCAGCAGTGATAGGACTGGAGAGGTTCGGTGAGCAAATGAAGACCCTTTGAAGTCATATTGCATGGTACCCATTCCACGGGTCTCAACTCTCCAGGTTTAAGGTATTCTTCCTTCAGCTAAAACATGCATGTGGAACCCAGAGTATGATCAACCGTGTGATGGGGAGACGTGTTCCAATATGTGTCAGTTTTCGTCCCCTGGTACTCGGGTGCAACATTCCAGACGCTTTACTAACACTCTCCCGACTTGGAGAGTCAGTGCCTTTAACCTCCTGTTTGGCCCAGTTTGCAATTTCTGCGGAAGATGAACAGGAATAGGGAGAACCAATGACAGACTAGCTGGAGGTGTCTGGACGGGCAAATTTAACTCTCATTTCCCACCAGGAAGAGGAATTAACCAAAGGCTCAGCATGCCGTGCCGGAATCAGAATAGGGCCTAAAGCCATCCTGCGGTGTTGCGGCCAGCTCACGAGAAAGCGAGTTGAAGAAAGGAGCTCAGGGGCACTGTAATTCACAAACCTGCAGAGTTATAAATGACAGCTATCGTCCAAAAATATACTGAAGTAAGGCTGCCAAGAGGACTTGAAAGCGGTGCAGAATTGCAGGAAACCGATTTCAGGAGGTAGACTGGAATTGCATTTAAAGCATAGGAAAAGAGGCAGAACGTCCACAATGATGCACTTGGCCAAAAAGGGCGTATGCGTTTTCTCCTGAATATATTCAGGAGAAAACGCATACGCCCTTTTTGGCCAACCAAGCAAGCTTGCAAAGGAAATCTGCACTACAATGAAGTCTCACTTCCCCCCGGTCAAAAGGGCCATCTGAAAAAGGTGTAAAATCCAGAAAGGCAGGACAGGCCATGGAGAACTGGGAGCCTTGTTATGCTGATGGGCGGGATGTAAATTGCCAACAGCCACTCGGGAGAAGTGTATGGTGTTTCCTGAAACATCTAAAAAACAAAGCAACAGAGCCTAGGGCACTTCCACTTATGGTCCTATAGCTTAGGGAAATTAAAATGAAAAAGACACAGACACCCCAACGGTTGGGACGGCTCTGTTTACAAGAACCTGGTTTACGGTACAAGTTCAATATCGCAGAAAGTGAAAAATGGATAAAGAAGTTGTGGTACTTACGTACAATGCAATATCACTCAGCAATGAAATCTATGTCATCAGGCCCGTAGCAGCATAATGAGTGGATTCAGGTATGATGATTCTAACTGAAATAAGTCACACAGAAAAAGAAACATCATAAGATATCACTAATACACGGAATGTAACCTTGGCTACACAGGAACTGAATTCCAAAACAGAACAGGGTCTCAAATTTAGAAACCCAACTTATGCTTGCTTAAGGGGAAAGGTGAGTTGGGGTGCTGCATAAAACCAGAGATTGAAATGAGCACAGATAAAGTTCCTTAAGCCAAATATGGAATAGACAAGAGCTACTCCTTGCTCAACGAAATGGACTCAACACCCCATATTAAACGCCTAAGAATGTACCTGACTAGGAAGTATCTTAAAACCTATGGATTGCTATGTCTCCGAAAGAGAATCAAGCGTGTGTACAGGGGCATAAACGCAGCAGTGATAGGACTGGAGAGGTTCGGTGAGCAAATGAAGACCCTTTGAAGTCATATTGCATGGTACCCATTCCACGGGTCTCAACTCTCCAGGTTTAAGGTATTCTTCCTTCAGCTAAAACATGCATGTGGAACCCAGAGTATGATCCACCGTGTGATCGGGAGACGTGTTCCAATATGTCTCAGTTTTCGTCCCCTGGTACTCGGGTGCAACATTCCAGACGCTTTACTAACACTCTCGCGACTTGGAGAGTCAGTGCCTTTAACCTCCTGTTTGGCCCAGTTTGCAATTTCTGCGGAAGATGAACAGGAATAGGGAGAACCAATGAGAGACTAGCTGGAGGTGTCTGGACGGGCAAATTTAACTCTCATTTCCCACCAGGAAGAGGAATTAACCAAAGGCTCAGCGTGCCGTGCCGGAACCAGATTAGGGCCTGAAGCCATCCTGCGGTGTTGCGGCTAGCTCACGAGAAAGCGAGTTGAAGAAAGGAGATCAGGGGCACTGTAATTCACAAACCTGCAGAGTTATAAATGACAGCTATCGTCCAAAAATATACTGAAGTAAGGCTGCCAAGAGGACTTGAAAGCGGGGCAGAATTGCAGGAAACCGATTTCAGGAGGTAGACTGGAATTGCATTTAAAGCATAGGAAAAGAGGCAGAACGTCCACAATGATGCACTTGGCCAAAAAGGGTGTATGCGTTTTTTCCTGAATATATTCAGGAAAAAACGCATACGCCCCTTTTGGCCAACCAAGCAAGCTTGCAAAGGAAATCTGCACTACAATGAAGTCTCACTTCCCACCGGTCAAAAGGGCCATCTGAAAAAAGTGTAAAATCCAGAAAGGCAGGACAGGCCATGGAGAACTGGGAGCCTTGTTATGCTGATGGGCGGGATGTAAATTGCCAACAGCCACTCGGGAGAAGTGTATGGTGTTTCCTGAAACATCTAAAAAACAAAGCAACAGAGCCTAGGGCACTTCCACTTATGGTCCTATAGCTTAGGGAAATTAAAATCAAAAAGACACAGCCACCCCAAAGGTTGGGACGGCTCTGTTTACAAGAACCTGGTTTACGGTACAAGTTCAATATCGCAGAAAGTGAAAAATGGATAAAGAAGTTGTGGTACTTACGTACAATGCAGTATCACTCAGCAATGAAATCTATGTCATCAGGCCCGTAGCAGCATAATGAGTGGATTCAGGTATGATGATTCTAACTGAAATAAGTCACACAGAAAAAGAAACATCATAAGATATCACTAATACACGGAATGTAACCTTGGCTACACAGGAACTGAATTCCAAAACAGAACAGGGTCTCAAATTTAGAAACCCAACTTATGCTTGCTTAAGGGGAAAGGTGAGTTGGGGTGCTGCATAAAACCAGAGATTGAAATGAGCACAGATAAAGTTCCTTAAGCCAAATATGGAATAGACAAGAGCTACTCCTTGCTCAACGAAATGGACTCAACACCCCATATTAAACGCCTAAGAATGTACCTGACTAGGAAGTATCTTAAAACCTATGGATTGCTATGTCTCCGAAAGAGAATCAAGCGTGTGTACAGGGGCATAAACGCAGCAGTGATAGGACTGGAGAGGTTCGGTGAGCAAATGAAGACCCTTTGAAGTCATATTGCATGGTACCCATTCCACGGGTCTCAACTCTCCAGGTTTAAGGTATTCTTCCTTCAGCTAAAACATGCATGTGGAACCCAGAGTATGATCCACCGTGTGATCGGGAGACGTGTTCCAATATGTCTCAGTTTTCGTCCCCTGGTACTCGGGTGCAACATTCCAGACGCTTTACTAACACTCTCCCGACTTGGAGAGTCAGTGCCTTTAACCTCCTGTTTGGCCCAGTTTGCAATTTCTGCGGAAGATGAACAGGAATAGGGAGAACCAATGAGAGACTAGCTGGAGGTGTCTGGACGGGCAAATTTAACTCTCATTTCCCACCAGGAAGAGGAATTAACCAAAGGCTCAGCGTGCCGTGCCGGAACCAGATTAGGGCCTAAAGCCATCCTGCGGTGTTGCGGCCAGCTCACAAGAAAGCGAGTTGAAGAAAGGAGCTCAGGGGCACTGTAATTCACAAACCTGCAGAGTTATAAATGACAGCTATCGTCCAAAAATATACTGAAGTAAGGCTGCCAAGAGGACTTGAAAGCGGGGCAGAATTGCAGGAAACCGATTTCAGGAGGTAGACTGGAATTGCATTTAAAGCATAGGAAAAGAGGCAGAACGTCCACAATGATGCACTTGGCCAAAAAGGGTGTATGCGTTTTTTCCTGAATATATTCAGGAAAAAACGCATACGCCCCTTTTGGCCAACCAAGCAAGCTTGCAAAGGAAATCTGCACTACAATGAAGTCTCACTTCCCACCGGTCAAAAGGGCCATCTGAAAAAAGTGTAAAATCCAGAAAGGCAGGACAGGCCATGGAGAACTGGGAGCCTTGTTATGCTGATGGGCGGGATGTAAATTGCCAACAGCCACTCGGGAGAAGTGTATGGTGTTTCCTGAAACATCTAAAAAACAAAGCAACAGAGCCTAGGGCACTTCCACTTATGGTCCTATAGCTTAGGGAAATTAAAATCAAAAAGACACAGCCACCCCAAAGGTTGGGACGGCTCTGTTTACAAGAACCTGGTTTACGGTACAAGTTCAATATCGCAGAAAGTGAAAAATGGATAAAGAAGTTGTGGTACTTACGTACAATGCAGTATCACTCAGCAATGAAATCTATGTCATCAGGCCCGTAGCAGCATAATGAGTGGATTCAGGTATGATGATTCTAACTGAAATAAGTCACACAGAAAAAGAAACATCATAAGATATCACTAATACACGGAATGTAACCTTGGCTACACAGGAACTGAATTCCAAAACAGAACAGGGTCTCAAATTTAGAAACCCAACTTATGCTTGCTTAAGGGGAAAGGTGAGTTGGGGTGCTGCATAAAACCAGAGATTGAAATGAGCACAGATAAAGTTCCTTAAGCCAAATATGGAATAGACAAGAGCTACTCCTTGCTCAACGAAATGGACTCAACACCCCATATTAAACGCCTAAGAATGTACCTGACTAGGAAGTATCTTAAAACCTATGGATTGCTATGTCTCCGAAAGAGAATCAAGCGTGTGTACAGGGGCATAAACGCAGCAGTGATAGGACTGGAGAGGTTCGGTGAGCAAATGAAGACCCTTTGAAGTCATATTGCATGGTACCCATTCCACGGGTCTCAACTCTCCAGGTTTAAGGTATTCTTCCTTCAGCTAAAACATGCATGTGGAACCCAGAGTATGATCAACCGTGTGATGGGGAGACGTGTTCCAATATGTGTCAGTTTTCGTCCCCTGGTACTCGGGTGCAACATTCCAGACGCTTTACTAACACTCTCCCGACTTGGAGAGTCAGTGCCTTTAACCTCCTGTTTGGCCCAGTTTGCAATTTCTGCGGAAGATGAACAGGAATAGGGAGAACCAATGAGAGACTAGCTGGAGGTGTCTGGACGGGCAAATTTAACTCTCATTTCCCACCAGGAAGAGGAATTAACCAAAGGCTCAGCGTGCCGTGCCGGAACCAGATTAGGGCCTGAAGCCATCCTGCGGTGTTGCGGCCAGCTCACGAGAAAGCGAGTTGAAGAAAGGAGCTCAGGGGCACTGTAATTCACAAACCTGCAGAGTTATAAATGACAGCTATCGTCCAAAAATATACTGAAGTAAGGCTGCCAAGAGGACTTGAAAGCGGGGCAGAATTGCAGGAAACCGATTTCAGGAGGTAGACTGGAATTGCATTTAAAGCATAGGAAAAGAGGCAGAACGTCCACAATGATGCACTTGGCCAAAAAGGGTGTATGCGTTTTTTCCTGAATATATTCAGGAAAAAACGCATACGCCCCTTTTGGCCAACCAAGCAAGCTTGCAAAGGAAATCTGCACTACAATGAAGTCTCACTTCCCCCCGGTCAAAAGGGCCATCTGAAAAAAGTGTAAAATCCAGAAAGGCAGGACAGGCCATGGAGAACTGGGAGCCTTGTTATGCTGATGGGCGGGATGTAAATTGCCAACAGCCACTCGGGAGAAGTGTATGGTGTTTCCTGAAACATCTAAAAAACAAAGCAACAGAGCCTAGGGCACTTCCACTTATGGTCCTATAGCTTAGGGAAATTAAAATCAAAAAGACACAGCCACCCCAAAGGTTGGGATGGCTCTGTTTACAAGAACCTGGTTTACGGTACAAGTTCAATATCGCAGAAAGTGAAAAATGGATAAAGAAGTTGTGGTACTTACGTACAATGCAGTATCACTCAGCAAGGAAATCTATGTCATCAGGCCCGTAGCAGCATAATGAGTGGATTCAGGTATGATGATTCTAACTGAAATAAGTCACACAGAAAAAGAAACATCATAAGATATCACTAATACACGGAATGTAAACTTGGCTACACAGGAACTGAATTCCAAAACAGAACAGGGTCTCAAATTTAGAAACCCAACTTATGCTTGCTTAAGGGGAAAGGTGAGTTGGGGTGCTGCATAAAACCAGAGATTGAAATGAGCACAGATAAAGTTCCTTAAGCCAAATATGGAATAGACAAGAGCTACTCCTTGCTCAACGAAATGGACTCAACACCCCATATTAAACGCCTAAGAATGTACCTGACTAGGAAGTATCTTAAAACCTATGGATTGCTATGTCTCCGAAAGAGAATCAAGCGTGTGTACAGGGGCATAAACGCAGCAGTGATAGGACTGGAGAGGTTCGGTGAGCAAATGAAGACCCTTTGAAGTCATATTGCATGGTACCCATTCCACGGGTCTCAACTCTCCAGGTTTAAGGTATTCTTCCTTCAGCTAAAACATGCATGTGGAACCCAGAGTATGATCAACCGTGTGATGGGGAGACGTGTTCCAATATGTGTCAGTTTTCGTCCCCTGGTACTCGGGTGCAACATTCCAGACGCTTTACTAACACTCTCCCGACTTGGAGAGTCAGTGCCTTTAACCTCCTGTTTGGCCCAGTTTGCAATTTCTGCGGAAGATGAACAGGAATAGGGAGAACCAATGACAGACTAGCTGGAGGTGTCTGGACGGGCAAATTTAACTCTCATTTCCCACCAGGAAGAGGAATTAACCAAAGGCTCAGCATGCCGTGCCGGAACCAGAATAGGGCCTAAAGCCATCCTGCGGTGTTGCGGCCAGCTCACAAGAAAGCGAGTTGAAGAAAGGAGCTCAGGGGCACTGTAATTCACAAACCTGCAGAGTTATAAATGACAGCTATCGTCCAAAAATATACTGAAGTAAGGCTGCCAAGAGGACTAGAAAGCGGGGAAGAATTGCAGGAAACCGATTTCAGGAGGTAGACTGGAATTGCATTTAAAGCATAGGAAAAGAGGCAGAACGTCCACAATGATGCACTTGGCCAAAAAGGGCGTATGCGTTTTCTCCTGAATATATTCAGGAGAAAACGCATACGCCCTTTTTGGCCAACCAAGCAAGCTTGCAAAGGAAATCTGCACTACAATGAAGTCTCACTTCCCCCCGGTCAAAAGGGCCATCTGAAAAAGGTGTAAAATCCAGAAAGGCAGGACAGGCCATGGAGAACTGGGAGCCTTGTTATGCTGATGGGCGGGATGTAAATTGCCAACAGCCACTCGGGAGAAGTGTATGGTGTTTCCTGAAACATCTAAAAAACAAAGCAACAGAGCCTAGGGCACTTCCACTTATGGTCCTATAGCTTAGGGAAATTAAAATCAAAAAGACACAGACACCCCAACGGTTGGGATGGCTCTGTTTACAAGAACCTGGTTTACGGTACAAGTTCAATATCGCAGAAAGTGAAAAATGGATAAAGAAGTTGTGGTACTTACGTACAATGCAGTATCACTCAGCAATGAAATCTATGTCATCAGGCCCGTAGCAGCATAATGAGTGGATTCAGGTATGATGATTCTAACTGAAATAAGTCACACAGAAAAAGAAACATCATAAGATATCACTAATACACGGAATGTAACCTTGGCTACACAGGAACTGAATTCCAAAACAGAACAGGGTCTCAAATTTAGAAACCCAACTTATGCTTGCTTAAGGGGAAAGGTGAGTTGGGGTGCTGCATAAAACCAGAGATTGAAATGAGCACAGATAAAGTTCCTTAAGCCAAATATGGAATAGACAAGAGCTACTCCTTGCTCAACGAAATGGACTCAACACCCCATATTAAACGCCTAAGAATGTACCTGACTAGGAAGTATCTTAAAACCTATGGATTGCTATGTCTCCGAAAGAGAATCAAGCGTGTGTACAGGGGCATAAACGCAGCAGTGATAGGACTGGAGAGGTTCGGTGAGCAAATGAAGACCCTTTGAAGTCATATTGCATGGTACCCATTCCACGGGTCTCAACTCTCCAGGTTTAAGGTATTCTTCCTTCAGCTAAAACATGCATGTGGAACCCAGAGTATGATCCACCGTGTGATCGGGAGACGTGTTCCAATATGTGTCAGTTTTCGTCCCCTGGTACTCGGGTGCAACATTCCAGACGCTTTACTAACACTCTCCCGACTTGGAGAGTCAGTGCCTTTAACCTCCTGTTTGGCCCAGTTTGCAATTTCTGCGGAAGATGAACAGGAATAGGGAGAACCAATGACAGACTAGCTAGAGGTGTCTGGACGGGCAAATTTAACTCTCATTTCCCACCAGGAAGAGGAATTAACCAAAGGCTCAGCGTGCCGTGCCAGAACCAGATTAGGGGCTGAAGCCATCCTGCGGTGTTGCGGCCAGCTCACGAGAAAGCGAGTTGAAGAAAGGAGCTCAGGGGCACTGTAATTCACAAACCTGCAGAGTTATAAATGACAGCTATCGTCCAAAAATATACTGAAGTAAGGCTGCCAAGAGGACTTGAAAGCGGGGCAGAATTGCAGGAAACCGATTTCAGGAGGTAGACTGGAATTGCATTTAAAGCATAGGAAAAGAGGCAGAACGTCCACAATGATGCACTTGGCCAAAAAGGGCGTATGCGTTTTTTCCTGAATATATTCAGGAAAAAACGCATACGCCCTTTTTGGCCAACCAAGCAAGCTTGCAAAGGAAATCTGCACTACAATGAAGTCTCACTTCCCCCCGGTCAAAAGGGCCATCTGAAAAAGGTGTAAAATCCAGAAAGGCAGGACAGGCCATGGAGAACTGGGAGCCTTGTTATGCTGATGGGCGGGATGTAAATTGCCAACAGCCACTCGGGAGAAGTGTATGGTGTTTCCTGAAACATCTAAAAAACAAAGCAACAGAGCCTAGGGCACTTCCACTTATGGTCCTATAGCTTAGGGAAATTAAAATGAAAAAGACACAGACACCCCAACGGTTGGGACGGCTCTGTTTACAAGAACCTGGTTTACGGTACAAGTTCAATATCGCAGAAAGTGAAAACTGGATAAAGAAGTTGTGGTACTTACGTACAATGCAGTATCACTCAGCAATGAAATCTATGTCATCAGGCCCGTAGCAGCATAATGAGTGGATTCAGGTATGATGATTCTAACTGAAATAAGTCACACAGAAAAAGAAACATCATAAGATATCACTAATACACGGAATGTAACCTTGGCTACACAGGAACTGAATTCCAAAACAGAACAGGGTCTCAAATTTAGAAACCCAACTTATGCTTGCTTAAGGGGAAAGGTGAGTTGGGGTGCTGCATAAAACCAGAGATTGAAATGAGCACAGATAAAGTTCCTTAAGCCAAATATGGAATAGACAAGAGCTACTCCTTGCTCAACGAAATGGACTCAACACCCCATATTAAACGCCTAAGAATGTACCTGACTAGGAAGTATCTTAAAACCTATGGATTGCTATGTCTCCGAAAGAGAATCAAGCGTGTGTACAGGGGCATAAACGCAGCAGTGATAGGACTGGAGAGGTTCGGTGAGCAAATGAAGACCCTTTGAAGTCATATTGCATGGTACCCATTCCACGGGTCTCAACTCTCCAGGTTTAAGGTATTCTTCCTTCAGCTAAAACATGCATGTGGAACCCAGAGTATGATCCACCGTGTGATCGGGAGACGTGTTCCAATATGTCTCAGTTTTCGTCCCCTGGTACTCGGGTGCAACATTCCAGACGCTTTACTAACACTCTCGCGACTTGGAGAGTCAGTGCCTTTAACCTCCTGTTTGGCCCAGTTTGCAATTTCTGCGGAAGATGAACAGGAATAGGGAGAACCAATGAGAGACTAGCTGGAGGTGTCTGGACGGGCAAATTTAACTCTCATTTCCCACCAGGAAGAGGAATTAACCAAAGGCTCAGCGTGCCGTGCCGGAACCAGATTAGGGCCTGAAGCCATCCTGCGGTGTTGCGGCTAGCTCACGAGAAAGCGAGTTGAAGAAAGGAGATCAGGGGCACTGTAATTCACAAACCTGCAGAGTTATAAATGACAGCTATCGTCCAAAAATATACTGAAGTAAGGCTGCCAAGAGGACTTGAAAGCGGGGCAGAATTGCAGGAAACCGATTTCAGGAGGTAGACTGGAATTGCATTTAAAGCATAGGAAAAGAGGCAGAACGTCCACAATGATGCACTTGGCCAAAAAGGGTGTATGCGTTTTTTCCTGAATATATTCAGGAAAAAACGCATACGCCCCTTTTGGCCAACCAAGCAAGCTTGCAAAGGAAATCTGCACTACAATGAAGTCTCACTTCCCCCCGGTCAAAAGGGCCATCTGAAAAAAGTGTAAAATCCAGAAAGGCAGGACAGGCCATGGAGAACTGGGAGCCTTGTTATGCTGATGGGCGGGATGTAAATTGCCAACAGCCACTCGGGAGAAGTGTATGGTGTTTCCTGAAACATCTAAAAAACAAAGCAACAGAGCCTAGGGCACTTCCACTTATGGTCCTATAGCTTAGGGAAATTAAAATCAAAAAGACACAGCCACCCCAAAGGTTGGGACGGCTCTGTTTACAAGAACCTGGTTTACGGTACAAGTTCAATATCGCAGAAAGTGAAAAATGGATAAAGAAGTTGTGGTACTTACGTACAATGCAGTATCACTCAGCAATGAAATCTATGTCATCAGGCCCGTAGCAGCATAATGAGTGGATTCAGGTATGATGATTCTAACTGAAATAAGTCACACAGAAAAAGAAACATCATAAGATATCACTAATACACGGAATGTAACCTTGGCTACACAGGAACTGAATTCCAAAACAGAACAGGGTCTCAAATTTAGAAACCCAACTTATGCTTGCTTAAGGGGAAAGGTGAGTTGGGGTGCTGCATAAAACCAGAGATTGAAATGAGCACAGATAAAGTTCCTTAAGCCAAATATGGAATAGACAAGAGCTACTCCTTGCTCAATGAAATGGACTCAACACCCCATATTAAACGCCTAAGAATGTACCTGACTAGGAAGTATCTTAAAACCTATGGATTGCTATGTCTCCGAAAGAGAATCAAGCATGTGTACAGGGGCATAAACGCAGCAGTGATAGGACTGGAGAGGTTCGGTGAGCAAATGAAGACCCTTTGAAGTCATATTGCATGGTACCCATTCCACGGGTCTCAACTCTCCAGGTTTAAGGTATTCTTCCTTCAGCTAAAACATGCATGTGGAACCCAGAGTATGATCCACCGTGTGATCGGGAGACGTGTTCCAATATGTCTCAGTTTTCGTCCCCTGGTACTCGGGTGCAACATTCCAGACGCTTTACTAACACTCTCCCGACTTGGAGAGTCAGTGCCTTTAACCTCCTGTTTGGCCCAGTTTGCAATTTCTGCGGAAGATGAACAGGAATAGGGAGAACCAATGAGAGACTAGCTGGAGGTGTCTGGACGGGCAAATTTAACTCTCATTTCCCACCAGGAAGAGGAATTAACCAAAGGCTCAGCGTGCCGTGCCGGAACCAGATTAGGGCCTAAAGCCATCCTGCGGTGTTGCGGCCAGCTCACAAGAAAGCGAGTTGAAGAAAGGAGCTCAGGGGCACTGTAATTCACAAACCTGCAGAGTTATAAATGACAGCTATCGTCCAAAAATATACTGAAGTAAGGCTGCCAAGAGGACTTGAAAGCGGGGCAGAATTGCAGGAAACCGATTTCAGGAGGTAGACTGGAATTGCATTTAAAGCATAGGAAAAGAGGCAGAACGTCCACAATGATGCACTTGGCCAAAAAGGGTGTATGCGTTTTTTCCTGAATATATTCAGGAAAAAACGCATACGCCCCTTTTGGCCAACCAAGCAAGCTTGCAAAGGAAATCTGCACTACAATGAAGTCTCACTTCCCACCGGTCAAAAGGGCCATCTGAAAAAAGTGTAAAATCCAGAAAGGCAGGACAGGCCATGGAGAACTGGGAGCCTTGTTATGCTGATGGGCGGGATGTAAATTGCCAACAGCCACTCGGGAGAAGTGTATGGTGTTTCCTGAAACATCTAAAAAACAAAGCAACAGAGCCTAGGGCACTTCCACTTATGGTCCTATAGCTTAGGGAAATTAAAATCAAAAAGACACAGCCACCCCAAAGGTTGGGACGGCTCTGTTTACAAGAACCTGGTTTACGGTACAAGTTCAATATCGCAGAAAGTGAAAAATGGATAAAGAAGTTGTGGTACTTACGTACAATGCAGTATCACTCAGCAATGAAATCTATGTCATCAGGCCCGTAGCAGCATAATGAGTGGATTCAGGTATGATGATTCTAACTGAAATAAGTCACACAGAAAAAGAAACATCATAAGATATCACTAATACACGGAATGTAACCTTGGCTACACAGGAACTGAATTCCAAAACAGAACAGGGTCTCAAATTTAGAAACCCAACTTATGCTTGCTTAAGGGGAAAGGTGAGTTGGGGTGCTGCATAAAACCAGAGATTGAAATGAGCACAGATAAAGTTCCTTAAGCCAAATATGGAATAGACAAGAGCTACTCCTTGCTCAACGAAATGGACTCAACACCCCATATTAAACGCCTAAGAATGTACCTGACTAGGAAGTATCTTAAAACCTATGGATTGCTATGTCTCCGAAAGAGAATCAAGCGTGTGTACAGGGGCATAAACGCAGCAGTGATAGGACTGGAGAGGTTCGGTGAGCAAATGAAGACCCTTTGAAGTCATATTGCATGGTACCCATTCCACGGGTCTCAACTCTCCAGGTTTAAGGTATTCTTCCTTCAGCTAAAACATGCATGTGGAACCCAGAGTATGATCAACCGTGTGATGGGGAGACGTGTTCCAATATGTGTCAGTTTTCGTCCCCTGGTACTCGGGTGCAACATTCCAGACGCTTTACTAACACTCTCCCGACTTGGAGAGTCAGTGCCTTTAACCTCCTGTTTGGCCCAGTTTGCAATTTCTGCGGAAGATGAACAGGAATAGGGAGAACCAATGACAGACTAGCTGGAGGTGTCTGGACGGGCAAATTTAACTCTCATTTCCCACCAGGAAGAGGAATTAACCAAAGGCTCAGCGTGCCGTGCCGGAACCAGATTAGGGCCTGAAGCCATCCTGCGGTGTTGCGGCCAGCTCACGAGAAAGCGAGTTGAAGAAAGGAGCTCAGGGGCACTGTAATTCACAAACCTGCAGAGTTATAAATGACAGCTATCGTCCAAAAATATACTGAAGTAAGGCTGCCAAGAGGACTTGAAAGCGGGGCAGAATTGCAGGAAACCGATTTCAGGAGGTAGACTGGAATTGCATTTAAAGCATAGGAAAAGAGGCAGAACGTCCACAATGATGCACTTGGCCAAAAAGGGTGTATGCGTTTTTTCCTGAATATATTCAGGAAAAAACGCATACGCCCCTTTTGGCCAACCAAGCAAGCTTGCAAAGGAAATCTGCACTACAATGAAGTCTCACTTCCCCCCGGTCAAAAGGGCCATCTGAAAAAAGTGTAAAATCCAGAAAGGCAGGACAGGCCATGGAGAACTGGGAGCCTTGTTATGCTGATGGGCGGGATGTAAATTGCCAACAGCCACTCGGGAGAAGTGTATGGTGTTTCCTGAAACATCTAAAAAACAAAGCAACAGAGCCTAGGGCACTTCCACTTATGGTCCTATAGCTTAGGGAAATTAAAATCAAAAAGACACAGCCACCCCAAAGGTTGGGATGGCTCTGTTTACAAGAACCTGGTTTACGGTACAAGTTCAATATCGCAGAAAGTGAAAAATGGATAAAGAAGTTGTGGTACTTACGTACAATGCAGTATCACTCAGCAAGGAAATCTATGTCATCAGGCCCGTAGCAGCATAATGAGTGGATTCAGGTATGATGATTCTAACTGAAATAAGTCACACAGAAAAAGAAACATCATAAGATATCACTAATACACGGAATGTAAACTTGGCTACACAGGAACTGAATTCCAAAACAGAACAGGGTCTCAAATTTAGAAACCCAACTTATGCTTGCTTAAGGGGAAAGGTGAGTTGGGGTGCTGCATAAAACCAGAGATTGAAATGAGCACAGATAAAGTTCCTTAAGCCAAATATGGAATAGACAAGAGCTACTCCTTGCTCAACGAAATGGACTCAACACCCCATATTAAACGCCTAAGAATGTACCTGACTAGGAAGTATCTTAAAACCTATGGATTGCTATGTCTCCGAAAGAGAATCAAGCGTGTGTACAGGGGCATAAACGCAGCAGTGATAGGACTGGAGAGGTTCGGTGAGCAAATGAAGACCCTTTGAAGTCATATTGCATGGTACCCATTCCACGGGTCTCAACTCTCCAGGTTTAAGGTATTCTTCCTTCAGCTAAAACATGCATGTGGAACCCAGAGTATGATCAACCGTGTGATGGGGAGACGTGTTCCAATATGTGTCAGTTTTCGTCCCCTGGTACTCGGGTGCAACATTCCAGACGCTTTACTAACACTCTCCCGACTTGGAGAGTCAGTGCCTTTAACCTCCTGTTTGGCCCAGTTTGCAATTTCTGCGGAAGATGAACAGGAATAGGGAGAACCAATGACAGACTAGCTGGAGGTGTCTGGACGGGCAAATTTAACTCTCATTTCCCACCAGGAAGAGGAATTAACCAAAGGCTCAGCGTGCCGTGCCGGAACCAGATTAGGGCCTGAAGCCATCCTGCGGTGTTGCGGCCAGCTCACGAGAAAGCGAGTTGAAGAAAGGAGCTCAGGGGCACTGTAATTCACAAACCTGCAGAGTTATAAATGACAGCTATCGTCCAAAAATATACTGAAGTAAGGCTGCCAAGAGGACTTGAAAGCGGGGCAGAATTGCAGGAAACCGATTTCAGGAGGTAGACTGGAATTGCATTTAAAGCATAGGAAAAGAGGCAGAACGTCCACAATGATGCACTTGGCCAAAAAGGGTGTATGCGTTTTTTCCTGAATATATTCAGGAAAAAACGCATACGCCCCTTTTGGCCAACCAAGCAAGCTTGCAAAGGAAATCTGCACTACAATGAAGTCTCACTTCCCCCCGGTCAAAAGGGCCATCTGAAAAAAGTGTAAAATCCAGAAAGGCAGGACAGGCCATGGAGAACTGGGAGCCTTGTTATGTTGATGGGCGGGATGTAAATTGCCAACAGCCACTCGGGAGAAGTGTATGGTGTTTCCTGAAACATCTAAAAAACAAAGCAACAGAGCCTAGGGCACTTCCACTTATGGTCCTATAGCTTAGGGAAATTAAAATCAAAAAGACACAGCCACCCCAAAGGTTGGGATGGCTCTGTTTACAAGAACCTGGTTTACGGTACAAGTTCAATATCGCAGAAAGTGAAAAATGGATAAAGAAGTTGTGGTACTTACGTACAATGCAGTATCACTCAGCAAGGAAATCTATGTCATCAGGCCCGTAGCAGCATAATGAGTGGATTCAGGTATGATGATTCTAACTGAAATAAGTCACACAGAAAAAGAAACATCATAAGATATCACTAATACACGGAATGTAAACTTGGCTACACAGGAACTGAATTCCAAAACAGAACAGGGTCTCAAATTTAGAAACCCAACTTATGCTTGCTTAAGGGGAAAGGTGAGTTGGGGTGCTGCATAAAACCAGAGATTGAAATGAGCACAGATAAAGTTCCTTAAGCCAAATATGGAATAGACAAGAGCTACTCCTTGCTCAACGAAATGGACTCAACACCCCATATTAAACGCCTAAGAATGTACCTGACTAGGAAGTATCTTAAAACCTATGGATTGCTATGTCTCCGAAAGAGAATCAAGCGTGTGTACAGGGGCATAAACGCAGCAGTGATAGGACTGGAGAGGTTCGGTGAGCAAATGAAGACCCTTTGAAGTCATATTGCATGGTACCCATTCCACGGGTCTCAACTCTCCAGGTTTAAGGTATTCTTCCTTCAGCTAAAACATGCATGTGGAACCCAGAGTATGATCAACCGTGTGATGGGGAGACGTGTTCCAATATGTGTCAGTTTTCGTCCCCTGGTACTCGGGTGCAACATTCCAGACGCTTTACTAACACTCTCCCGACTTGGAGAGTCAGTGCCTTTAACCTCCTGTTTGGCCCAGTTTGCAATTTCTGCGGAAGATGAACAGGAATAGGGAGAACCAATGACAGACTAGCTGGAGGTGTCTGGACGGGCAAATTTAACTCTCATTTCCCACCAGGAAGAGGAATTAACCAAAGGCTCAGCATGCCGTGCCGGAACCAGAATAGGGCCTAAAGCCATCCTGCGGTGTTGCGGCCAGCTCACAAGAAAGCGAGTTGAAGAAAGGAGCTCAGGGGCACTGTAATTCACAAACCTGCAGAGTTATAAATGACAGCTATCGTCCAAAAATATACTGAAGTAAGGCTGCCAAGAGGACTAGAAAGCGGGGAAGAATTGCAGGAAACCGATTTCAGGAGGTAGACTGGAATTGCATTTAAAGCATAGGAAAAGAGGCAGAACGTCCACAATGATGCACTTGGCCAAAAAGGGCGTATGCGTTTTCTCCTGAATATATTCAGGAGAAAACGCATACGCCCTTTTTGGCCAACCAAGCAAGCTTGCAAAGGAAATCTGCACTACAATGAAGTCTCACTTCCCCGTGGTCAACAGGGCCATCTGAAAAAGGTGTAAAATCCAGAAAGGCAGGACAGGCCATGGAGAACTGGGAGCCTTGTTATGCTGATGGGCGGGATGTAAATTGCCAACAGCCACTCGGGAGAAGTGTATGGTGTTTCCTGAAACATCTAAAAAACAAAGCAACAGAGCCTAGGGCACTTCCACTTATGGTCCTATAGCTTAGGGAAATTAAAATCAAAAAGACACAGCCACCCCAAAGGTTGGGACGGCTCTGTTTACAAGAACCTGGTTTACGGTACAAGTTCAATATCGCAGAAAGTGAAAAATGGATAAAGAAGTTCTGGTACTTACGTACAATGCAGTATCACTCAGCAATGAAATCTATGTCATCAGGCCCGTAGCAGCATCATGAGTGGATTCAGGTATGATGATTCTAACTGAAATAAGTCACACAGAAAAAGAAACATCATAAGATATCACTAATACACGGAATGTAACCTTGGCTACACAGGAACTGAATTCCAAAACAGAACAGGGTCTCAAATTTAGAAACCCAACTTATGCTTGCTTAAGGGGAAAGGTGAGTTGGGGTGCTGCATAAAACCAGAGATTGAAATGAGCACAGATAAAGTTCCTTAAGCCAAATATGGAATAGACAAGAGCTACTCCTTGCTCAACGAAATGGACTCAACACCCCATATTAAACGCCTAAGAATGTACCTGACTAGGAAGTATCTTAAAACCTATGGACTGCTATGTCTCCGAAAGAGAATCAAGCGTGTGTACAGGGGCATAAACGCAGCAGTGATAGGACTGGAGAGGTTCGGTGAGCAAATGAAGACCCTTTGAAGTCATATTGCATGGTACCCATTCCACGGGTCTCAACTCTCCAGGTTTAAGGTATTCTTCCTTCAGCTAAAACATGCATGTGGAACCCAGAGTATGATCAACCGTGTGATCGGGAGACGTGTTCCAATATGTGTCAGTTTTCGTCCCCTGGTACTCGGGTGCAACATTCCAGGCGCTTTACTAACACTCTCACGACTTGGAGAGTCAACGCCTTTAACCTCCTGTTTGGCCCAGTTTGCAATTTCTGCGGAAGATGAACAGGAATAGGGAGAACCAATGAGAGACTAGCTGGAGGTGTCTGGACGGGCAAATTTAACTCTCATTTCCCACCAGGAAGAGGAATTAACCAAAGGCTCAGCGTGCCGTGCCGGAACCAGATTAGGGCCTGAAGCCATCCTGCGGTGTTGCGGCCAGCTCACGAGAAAGCGAGTTGAAGAAAGGAGCTCAGGGGCACTGTAATTCACAAACCTGCAGAGTTATAAATGACAGCTATCGTCCAAAAATATACTGAAGTAAGGCTGCCAAGAGGACTTGAAAGCGGGGCAGAATTGCAGGAAACCGATTTCAGGAGGTAGACTGGAATTGCATTTAAAGCATAGGAAAAGAGGCAGAACGTCCACAATGATGCACTTGGCCAAAAAGGGCGTATGCGTTTTTTCCTGAATATATTCAGGAAAAAACGCATACGCCCTTTTTGGCCAACCAAGCAAGCTTGCAAAGGAAATCTGCACTACAATGAAGTCTCACTTCCCCGTGGTCAACAGGGCCATCTGAAAAAAGTGTAAAATCCAGAAAGGCAGGACAGGCCATGGAGAACTGGGAGCCTTGTTATGCTGATGGGCGGGATGTAAATTGCCAACAGCCACTCGGGAGAAGTGTATGGTGTTTCCTGAAACATCTAAAAAACAAAGCAACAGAGCCTAGGGCACTTCCACTTATGGTCCTATAGCTTAGGGAAATTAAAATCAAAAAGACACAGCCACCCCAACGGTTGGGACGGCTCTGTTTACAAGAACCTGGTTTACGGTACAAGTTCAATATCGCAGAAAGTGAAAAATGGATAAAGAAGTTGTGGTACTTACGTACAATGCAGTATCACTCAGCAATGAAATCTATGTCATCAGGCCCGTAGCAGCATAATGAGTGGATTCAGGTATGATGATTCTAACTGAAATAAGTCACACAGAAAAAGAAACATCATAAGATATCACTAATACGCGGAATGTAACCTTGGCTACACAGGAACTGAATTCCAAAACAGAACAGGGTCTCAAATTTAGAAACCCAACTTATGCTTGCTTAAGGGGAAAGGTGAGTTGGGGTACTGCATAAAACCAGAGATTGAAATGAGCACAGATAAAGTTCCTTAAGCCAAATATGGAATAGACAAGAGCTACTCCTTGCTCAACGAAATGGACTCAACACCCCATATTAAACGCCTAAGAATGTACCTGACTAGGAAGTATCTTAAAACCTATGGATTGCTATGTCTCCGAAAGAGAATCAAGCGTGTGTACAGGGGCATAAACGCAGCAGTGATAGGACTGGAGAGGTTCGGTGAGCAAATGAAGACCCTTTGAAGTCATATTGCATGGTACCCATTCCACGGGTCTCAACTCTCCAGGTTTAAGGTATTCTTCCTTCAGCTAAAACATGCATGTGGAACCCAGAGTATGATCAACCGTGTGATCGGGAGACGTGTTCCAATATGTGTCAGTTTTCGTCCCCTGGTACTCGGGTGCAACTTTCCAGACGCTTTACTAACACTCTCCCGACTTGGAGAGTCAGTGCCTTTAACCTCCTGTTTGGCCCAGTTTGCAATTTCTGCGGAAGATGAACAGGAATAGGGAGAACCAATGACACACTAGCTGGAGGTGTCTGGACGGGCAAATTTAACTCTCATTTCCCACCAGGAAGGGGAATTAACCAAAGGCTCAGCGTGCCGTGCCAGAACCAGATTAGGGCCTGAAGCCATCCTGCGGTGTTGCGGCCAGCTCACGAGAAAGCGAGTTGAAGAAAGGAGCTCAGGGGCACTGTAATTCACAAACCTGCAGAGTTATAAATGACAGCTATCGTCCAAAAATATACTGAAGTAAGGCTGCCAAGAGGACTTGAAAGCGGGGCAGAATTGCAGGAAACCGATTTCAGGAGGTAGACTGGAATTGCATTGAAAGCATAGGAAAAGAGGCAGAACGTCCACAATGATGCACTTGGCCAAAAAGGGCGTATGCGTTTTTTCCTGAATATATTCAGGAAAAAACGCATACGCCCTTTTTGGCCAACCAAGCAAGCTTGCAAAGGAAATCTGCACTACAATGAAGTCTCACTTCCCCCCGGTCAAAAGGGCCATCTGAAAAAAGTGTAAAATCCAGAAAGGCAGGACAGGCCATGGAGAACTGGGAGCCTTGTTATGCTGATGGGCGGGATGTAAATTGCCAACAGCCACTCGGGAGAAGTGTATGGTGTTTCCTGAAACATCTAAAAAACAAAGCAACAGAGCCTAGGGCACTTCCACTTATGGTCCTATAGCTTAGGGAAATTAAAATCAAAAAGACACAGCCACCCCAAAGGTTGGGACGGCTCTGTTTACAAGAACCTGGTTTACGGTACAAGTTCAATATCGCAGAAAGTGAAAACTGGATAAAGAAGTTGTGGTACTTACGTACAATGCAGTATCACTCAGCAATGAAATCTATGTCATCAGGCCCGTAGCAGCATCATGAGTGGATTCAGGTATGATGATTCTAACTGAAATAAGTCACACAGAAAAAGAAACATCATAAGATATCACTAATACACGGAATGTAACCTTGGCTACACAGGAACTGAATTCCAAAACAGAACAGGGTCTCAAATTTAGAAACCCAACTTATGCTTGCTTAAGGGGAAAGGTGAGTTGGGGTGCTGCATAAAACCAGAGATTGAAATGAGCACAGATAAAGTTCCTTAAGCCAAATATGGAATAGACAAGAGCTACTCCTTGCTCAACGAAATGGACTCAACACCCCATATTAAACGCCTAAGAATGTACCTGACTAGGAAGTATCTTAAAACCTATGGATTGCTATGTCTCCGAAAGAGAATCAAGCGTGTGTACAGGGGCATAAACGCAGCAGTGATAGGACTGGAGAGGTTCGGTGAGCAAATGAAGACCCTTTGAAGTCATATTGCATGGTACCCATTCCACGGGTCTCAACTCTCCAGGTTTAAGGTATTCTTCCTTCAGCTAAAACATGCATGTGGAACCCAGAGTATGATCAACCGTGTGATGGGGAGACGTGTTCCAATATGTGTCAGTTTTCGTCCCCTGGTACTCGGGTGCAACATTCCAGACGCTTTACTAACACTCTCCCGACTTGGAGAGTCAGTGCCTTTAACCTCCTGTTTGGCCCAGTTTGCAATTTCTGCGGAAGATGAACAGGAATAGGGAGAACCAATGACAGACTAGCTGGAGGTGTCTGGACGGGCAAATTTAACTCTCATTTCCCACCAGGAAGAGGAATTAACCAAAGGCTCAGCGTGCCGTGCCGGAACCAGATTAGGGCCTGAAGCCATCCTGCGGTGTTGCGGCCAGCTCACGAGAAAGCGAGTTGAAGAAAGGAGCTCAGGGGCACTGTAATTCACAAACCTGCAGAGTTATAAATGACAGCTATCGTCCAAAAATATACTGAAGTAAGGCTGCCAAGAGGACTTGAAAGCGGGGCAGAATTGCAGGAAACCGATTTCAGGAGGTAGACTGGAATTGCATTTAAAGCATAGGAAAAGAGGCAGAACGTCCACAATGATGCACTTGGCCAAAAAGGGTGTATGCGTTTTTTCCTGAATATATTCAGGAAAAAACGCATACGCCCCTTTTGGCCAACCAAGCAAGCTTGCAAAGGAAATCTGCACTACAATGAAGTCTCACTTCCCCCCGGTCAAAAGGGCCATCTGAAAAAAGTGTAAAATCCAGAAAGGCAGGACAGGCCATGGAGAACTGGGAGCCTTGTTATGCTGATGGGCGGGATGTAAATTGCCAACAGCCACTCGGGAGAAGTGTATGGTGTTTCCTGAAACATCTAAAAAACAAAGCAACAGAGCCTAGGGCACTTCCACTTATGGTCCTATAGCTTAGGGAAATTAAAATCAAAAAGACACAGCCACCCCAAAGGTTGGGATGGCTCTGTTTACAAGAACCTGGTTTACGGTACAAGTTCAATATCGCAGAAAGTGAAAAATGGATAAAGAAGTTGTGGTACTTACGTACAATGCAGTATCACTCAGCAAGGAAATCTATGTCATCAGGCCCGTAGCAGCATAATGAGTGGATTCAGGTATGATGATTCTAACTGAAATAAGTCACACAGAAAAAGAAACATCATAAGATATCACTAATACACGGAATGTAACCTTGGCTACACAGGAACTGAATTCCAAAACAGAACAGGGTCTCAAATTTAGAAACCCAACTTATGCTTGCTTAAGGGGAAAGGTGAGTTGGGGTGCTGCATAAAACCAGAGATTGAAATGAGCACAGATAAAGTTCCTTAAGCCAAATATGGAATAGACAAGAGCTACTCCTTGCTCAACGAAATGGACTCAACACCCCATATTAAACGCCTAAGAATGTACCTGACTAGGAAGTATCTTAAAACCTATGGATTGCTATGTCTCCGAAAGAGAATCAAGCGTGTGTACAGGGGCATAAACGCAGCAGTGATAGGACTGGAGAGGTTCGGTGAGCAAATGAAGACCCTTTGAAGTCATATTGCATGGTACCCATTCCACGGGTCTCAACTCTCCAGGTTTAAGGTATTCTTCCTTCAGCTAAAACATGCATGTGGAACCCAGAGTATGATCCACCGTGTGATGGGGAGACGTGTTCCAATATGTGTCAGTTTTCGTCCCCTGGTACTCGGGTGCAACATTCCAGACGCTTTACTAACACTCTCCCGACTTGGAGAGTCAGTGCCTTTAACCTCCTGTTTGGCCCAGTTTGCAATTTCTGCGGAAGATGAACAGGAATAGGGAGAACCAATGACAGACTAGCTGGAGGTGTCTGGACGGGCAAATTTAACTCTCATTTCCCACCAGGAAGAGGAATTAACCAAAGGCTCAGCATGCCGTGCCGGAACCAGAATAGGGCCTAAAGCCATCCTGCGGTGTTGCGGCCAGCTCACAAGAAAGCGAGTTGAAGAAAGGAGCTCAGGGGCACTGTAATTCACAAACCTGCAGAGTTATAAATGACAGCTATCGTCCAAAAATATACTGAAGTAAGGCTGCCAAGAGGACCTGAAAGCGGGGCAAAATTGCAGGAAACTGATTTCAGGAGGTAGACTGGAATTGCATTTAAAGCATAGGAAAAGAGGCAGAACGTCCACAATGATGCACTTGGCCAAAAAGGGCGTATGCGTTTTTTCCTGAATATATTCAGGAAAAAACGCATACGCCCTTTTTGGCCAACCAAGCAAGCTTGCAAAGGAAATCTGCACTACAATGAAGTCTCACTTCCCCCCGGTCAAAAGGGCCATCTGAAAAAAGTGTAAAATCCAGAAAGGCAGGACAGGCCATGGAGAACTGGGAGCCTTGTTATGCTGATGGGCGGGATGTAAATTGCCAACAGCCACTCGGGAGAAGTGTATGGTGTTTCCTGAAACATCTAAAAAACAAAGCAACAGAGCCTAGGGCACTTCCACTTATGGTCCTATAGCTTAGGGAAATTAAAATCAAAAAGACACAGCCACCCCAAAGGTTGGGACGGCTCTGTTTACAAGAACCTGGTTTACGGTACAAGTTCAATATCGCAGAAAGTGAAAACTGGATAAAGAAGTTGTGGTACTTACGTACAATGCAGTATCACTCAGCAATGAAATCTATGTCATCAGGCCCGTAGCAGCATCATGAGTGGATTCAGGTATGATGATTCTAACTGAAATAAGTCACACAGAAAAAGAAACATCATAAGATATCACTAATACACGGAATGTAACCTTGGCTACACAGGAACTGAATTCCAAAACAGAACAGGGTCTCAAATTTAGAAACCCAACTTATGCTTGCTTAAGGGGAAAGGTGAGTTGGGGTGCTGCATAAAACCAGAGATTGAAATGAGCACAGATAAAGTTCCTTAAGCCAAATATGGAATAGACAAGAGCTACTCCTTGCTCAACGAAATGGACTCAACACCCCATATTAAACGCCTAAGAATGTACCTGACTAGGAAGTATCTTAAAACCTATGGACTGCTATGTCTCCGAAAGAGAATCAAGCGTGTGTACAGGGGCATAAACGCAGCAGTGATAGGACTGGAGAGGTTCGGTGAGCAAATGAAGACCCTTTGAAGTCATATTGCATGGTACCCATTCCACGGGTCTCAACTCTCCAGGTTTAAGGTATTCTTCCTTCAGCTAAAACATGCATGTGGAACCCAGAGTATGATCAACCGTGTGATCGGGAGACGTGTTCCAATATGTGTCAGTTTTCGTCCCCTGGTACTCGGGTGCAACATTCCAGGCGCTTTACTAACACTCTCACGACTTGGAGAGTCAACGCCTTTAACCTCCTGTTTGGCCCAGTTTGCAATTTCTGCGGAAGATGAACAGGAATAGGGAGAACCAATGAGAGACTAGCTGGAGGTGTCTGGACGGGCAAATTTAACTCTCATTTCCCACCAGGAAGAGGAATTAACCAAAGGCTCAGCGTGCCGTGCCGGAACCAGATTAGGGCCTGAAGCCATCCTGCGGTGTTGCGGCCAGCTCACGAGAAAGCGAGTTGAAGAAAGGAGCTCAGGGGCACTGTAATTCACAAACCTGCAGAGTTATAAATGACAGCTATCGTCCAAAAATATACTGAAGTAAGGCTGCCAAGAGGACTTGAAAGCGGGGCAGAATTGCAGGAAACCGATTTCAGGAGGTAGACTGGAATTGCATTTAAAGCATAGGAAAAGAGGCAGAACGTCCACAATGATGCACTTGGCCAAAAAGGGCGTATGCGTTTTTTCCTGAATATATTCAGGAAAAAACGCATACGCCCTTTTTGGCCAACCAAGCAAGCTTGCAAAGGAAATCTGCACTACAATGAAGTCTCACTTCCCCGTGGTCAACAGGGCCATCTGAAAAAAGTGTAAAATCCAGAAAGGCAGGACAGGCCATGGAGAACTGGGAGCCTTGTTATGCTGATGGGCGGGATGTAAATTGCCAACAGCCACTCGGGAGAAGTGTATGGTGTTTCCTGAAACATCTAAAAAACAAAGCAACAGAGCCTAGGGCACTTCCACTTATGGTCCTATAGCTTAGGGAAATTAAAATCAAAAAGACACAGCCACCCCAACGGTTGGGACGGCTCTGTTTACAAGAACCTGGTTTACGGTACAAGTTCAATATCGCAGAAAGTGAAAAATGGATAAAGAAGTTGTGGTACTTACGTACAATGCAGTATCACTCAGCAATGAAATCTATGTCATCAGGCCCGTAGCAGCATAATGAGTGGATTCAGGTATGATGATTCTAACTGAAATAAGTCACACAGAAAAAGAAACATCATAAGATATCACTAATACGCGGAATGTAACCTTGGCTACACAGGAACTGAATTCCAAAACAGAACAGGGTCTCAAATTTAGAAACCCAACTTATGCTTGCTTAAGGGGAAAGGTGAGTTGGGGTACTGCATAAAACCAGAGATTGAAATGAGCACAGATAAAGTTCCTTAAGCCAAATATGGAATAGACAAGAGCTACTCCTTGCTCAACGAAATGGACTCAACACCCCATATTAAACGCCTAAGAATGTACCTGACTAGGAAGTATCTTAAAACCTATGGATTGCTATGTCTCCGAAAGAGAATCAAGCGTGTGTACAGGGGCATAAACGCAGCAGTGATAGGACTGGAGAGGTTCGGTGAGCAAATGAAGACCCTTTGAAGTCATATTGCATGGTACCCATTCCACGGGTCTCAACTCTCCAGGTTTAAGGTATTCTTCCTTCAGCTAAAACATGCATGTGGAACCCAGAGTATGATCAACCGTGTGATCGGGAGACGTGTTCCAATATGTGTCAGTTTTCGTCCCCTGGTACTCGGGTGCAACTTTCCAGACGCTTTACTAACACTCTCCCGACTTGGAGAGTCAGTGCCTTTAACCTCCTGTTTGGCCCAGTTTGCAATTTCTGCGGAAGATGAACAGGAATAGGGAGAACCAATGACACACTAGCTGGAGGTGTCTGGACGGGCAAATTTAACTCTCATTTCCCACCAGGAAGGGGAATTAACCAAAGGCTCAGCGTGCCGTGCCAGAACCAGATTAGGGCCTGAAGCCATCCTGCGGTGTTGCGGCCAGCTCACGAGAAAGCGAGTTGAAGAAAGGAGCTCAGGGGCACTGTAATTCACAAACCTGCAGAGTTATAAATGACAGCTATCGTCCAAAAATATACTGAAGTAAGGCTGCCAAGAGGACTTGAAAGCGGGGCAGAATTGCAGGAAACCGATTTCAGGAGGTAGACTGGAATTGCATTGAAAGCATAGGAAAAGAGGCAGAACGTCCACAATGATGCACTTGGCCAAAAAGGGCGTATGCGTTTTTTCCTGAATATATTCAGGAAAAAACGCATACGCCCTTTTTGGCCAACCAAGCAAGCTTGCAAAGGAAATCTGCACTACAATGAAGTCTCACTTCCCCCCGGTCAAAAGGGCCATCTGAAAAAAGTGTAAAATCCAGAAAGGCAGGACAGGCCATGGAGAACTGGGAGCCTTGTTATGCTGATGGGCGGGATGTAAATTGCCAACAGCCACTCGGGAGAAGTGTATGGTGTTTCCTGAAACATCTAAAAAACAAAGCAACAGAGCCTAGGGCACTTCCACTTATGGTCCTATAGCTTAGGGAAATTAAAATCAAAAAGACACAGCCACCCCAAAGGTTGGGACGGCTCTGTTTACAAGAACCTGGTTTACGGTACAAGTTCAATATCGCAGAAAGTGAAAACTGGATAAAGAAGTTGTGGTACTTACGTACAATGCAGTATCACTCAGCAATGAAATCTATGTCATCAGGCCCGTAGCAGCATCATGAGTGGATTCAGGTATGATGATTCTAACTGAAATAAGTCACACAGAAAAAGAAACATCATAAGATATCACTAATACACGGAATGTAACCTTGGCTACACAGGAACTGAATTCCAAAACAGAACAGGGTCTCAAATTTAGAAACCCAACTTATGCTTGCTTAAGGGGAAAGGTGAGTTGGGGTGCTGCATAAAACCAGAGATTGAAATGAGCACAGATAAAGTTCCTTAAGCCAAATATGGAATAGACAAGAGCTACTCCTTGCTCAACGAAATGGACTCAACACCCCATATTAAACGCCTAAGAATGTACCTGACTAGGAAGTATCTTAAAACCTATGGATTGCTATGTCTCCGAAAGAGAATCAAGCGTGTGTACAGGGGCATAAACGCAGCAGTGATAGGACTGGAGAGGTTCGGTGAGCAAATGAAGACCCTTTGAAGTCATATTGCATGGTACCCATTCCACGGGTCTCAACTCTCCAGGTTTAAGGTATTCTTCCTTCAGCTAAAACATGCATGTGGAACCCAGAGTATGATCAACCGTGTGATGGGGAGACGTGTTCCAATATGTGTCAGTTTTCGTCCCCTGGTACTCGGGTGCAACATTCCAGACGCTTTACTAACACTCTCCCGACTTGGAGAGTCAGTGCCTTTAACCTCCTGTTTGGCCCAGTTTGCAATTTCTGCGGAAGATGAACAGGAATAGGGAGAACCAATGACAGACTAGCTGGAGGTGTCTGGACGGGCAAATTTAACTCTCATTTCCCACCAGGAAGAGGAATTAACCAAAGGCTCAGCGTGCCGTGCCGGAACCAGATTAGGGCCTGAAGCCATCCTGCGGTGTTGCGGCCAGCTCACGAGAAAGCGAGTTGAAGAAAGGAGCTCAGGGGCACTGTAATTCACAAACCTGCAGAGTTATAAATGACAGCTATCGTCCAAAAATATACTGAAGTAAGGCTGCCAAGAGGACTTGAAAGCGGGGCAGAATTGCAGGAAACCGATTTCAGGAGGTAGACTGGAATTGCATTTAAAGCATAGGAAAAGAGGCAGAACGTCCACAATGATGCACTTGGCCAAAAAGGGTGTATGCGTTTTTTCCTGAATATATTCAGGAAAAAACGCATACGCCCCTTTTGGCCAACCAAGCAAGCTTGCAAAGGAAATCTGCACTACAATGAAGTCTCACTTCCCCCCGGTCAAAAGGGCCATCTGAAAAAAGTGTAAAATCCAGAAAGGCAGGACAGGCCATGGAGAACTGGGAGCCTTGTTATGCTGATGGGCGGGATGTAAATTGCCAACAGCCACTCGGGAGAAGTGTATGGTGTTTCCTGAAACATCTAAAAAACAAAGCAACAGAGCCTAGGGCACTTCCACTTATGGTCCTATAGCTTAGGGAAATTAAAATCAAAAAGACACAGCCACCCCAAAGGTTGGGATGGCTCTGTTTACAAGAACCTGGTTTACGGTACAAGTTCAATATCGCAGAAAGTGAAAAATGGATAAAGAAGTTGTGGTACTTACGTACAATGCAGTATCACTCAGCAAGGAAATCTATGTCATCAGGCCCGTAGCAGCATAATGAGTGGATTCAGGTATGATGATTCTAACTGAAATAAGTCACACAGAAAAAGAAACATCATAAGATATCACTAATACGCGGAATGTAACCTTGGCTACACAGGAACTGAATTCCAAAACAGAACAGGGTCTCAAATTTAGAAACCCAACTTATGCTTGCTTAAGGGGAAAGGTGAGTTGGGGTGCTGCATAAAACCAGAGATTGAAATGAGCACAGATAAAGTTCCTTAAGCCAAATATGGAATAGACAAGAGCTACTCCTTGCTCAACGAAATGGACTCAACACCCCATATTAAACGCCTAAGAATGTACCTGACTAGGAAGTATCTTAAAACCTATGGATTGCTATGTCTCCGAAAGAGAATCAAGCGTGTGTACAGGGGCATAAACGCAGCAGTGATAGGACTGGAGAGGTTCGGTGAGCAAATGAAGACCCTTTGAAGTCATATTGCATGGTACCCATTCCACGGGTCTCAACTCTCCAGGTTTAAGGTATTCTTCCTTCAGCTAAAACATGCATGTGGAACCCAGAGTATGATCAACCGTGTGATGGGGAGACGTGTTCCAATATGTGTCAGTTTTCGTCCCCTGGTACTCGGGTGCAACATTCCAGACGCTTTACTAACACTCTCCCGACTTGGAGAGTCAGTGCCTTTAACCTCCTGTTTGGCCCAGTTTGCAATTTCTGCGGAAGATGAACAGGAATAGGGAGAACCAATGACAGACTAGCTGGAGGTGTCTGGACGGGCAAATTTAACTCTCATTTCCCACCAGGAAGAGGAATTAACCAAAGGCTCAGCATGCCGTGCCGGAACCAGAATAGGGCCTAAAGCCATCCTGCGGTGTTGCAGCCAGCTCACAAGAAAGCGAGTTGAAGAAAGGAGCTCAGGGGCACTGTAATTCACAAACCTGCAGAGTTATAAATGACAGCTATCGTCCAAAAATATACTGAAGTAAGGCTGCCAAGAGGACTAGAAAGCGGGGAAGAATTGCAGGAAACCGATTTCAGGAGGTAGACTGGAATTGCATTTAAAGCATAGGAAAAGAGGCAGAACGTCCACAATGATGCACTTGGCCAAAAAGGGCGTATGCGTTTTCTCCTGAATATATTCAGGAGAAAACGCATACGCCCTTTTTGGCCAACCAAGCAAGCTTGCAAAGGAAATCTGCACTACAATGAAGTCTCACTTCCCCCCGGTCAAAAGGGCCATCTGAAAAAGGTGTAAAATCCAGAAAGGCAGGACAGGCCATGGAGAACTGGGAGCCTTGTTATGCTGATGGGCGGGATGTAAATTGCCAACAGCCACTCGGGAGAAGTGTATGGTGTTTCCTGAAACATCTAAAAAACAAAGCAACAGAGCCTAGGGCACTTCCACTTATGGTCCTATAGCTTAGGGAAATTAAAATCAAAAAGACACAGACACCCCAAAGGTTGGGATGGCTCTGTTTACAAGAACCTGGTTTACGGTACAAGTTCAATATCGCAGAAAGTGAAAAATGGATAAAGAAGTTGTGGTACTTACGTACAATGCAGTATCACTCAGCAATGAAATCTATGTCATCAGGCCCGTAGCAGCATAATGAGTGGATTCAGGTATGATGATTCTAACTGAAATAAGTCACACAGAAAAAGAAACATCATAAGATATCACTAATACACGGAATGTAACCTTGGCTACACAGGAACTGAATTCCAAAACAGAACAGGGTCTCAAATTTAGAAACCCAACTTATGCTTGCTTAAGGGGAAAGGTGAGTTGGGGTGCTGCATAAAACCAGAGATTGAAATGAGCACAGATAAAGTTCCTTAAGCCAAATATGGAATAGACAAGAGCTACTCCTTGCTCAACGAAATGGACTCAACACCCCATATTAAACGCCTAAGAATGTACCTGACTAGGAAGTATCTTAAAACCTATGGATTGCTATGTCTCCGAAAGAGAATCAAGCGTGTGTACAGGGGCATAAACGCAGCAGTGATAGGACTGGAGAGGTTCGGTGAGCAAATGAAGACCCTTTGAAGTCATATTGCATGGTACCCATTCCACGGGTCTCAACTCTCCAGGTTTAAGGTATTCTTCCTTCAGCTAAAACATGCATGTGGAACCCAGAGTATGATCCACCGTGTGATCGGGAGACGTGTTCCAATATGTGTCAGTTTTCGTCCCCTGGTACTCGGGTGCAACATTCCAGACGCTTTACTAACACTCTCCCGACTTGGAGAGTCAGTGCCTTTAACCTCCTGTTTGGCCCAGTTTGCAATTTCTGCGGAAGATGAACAGGAATAGGGAGAACCAATGACAGACTAGCTAGAGGTGTCTGGACGGGCAAATTTAACTCTCATTTCCCACCAGGAAGAGGAATTAACCAAAGGCTCAGCGTGCCGTGCCAGAACCAGATTAGGGGCTGAAGCCATCCTGCGGTGTTGCGGCCAGCTCACGAGAAAGCGAGTTGAAGAAAGGAGCTCAGGGGCACTGTAATTCACAAACCTGCAGAGTTATAAATGACAGCTATCATCCAAAAATATACTGAAGTAAGGCTGCCAAGAGGACCTGAAAGCGGGGCAAAATTGCAGGAAACTGATTTCAGGAGGTAGACTGGAATTGCATTTAAAGCATAGGAAAAGAGGCAGAACGTCCACAATGATGCACTTGGCCAAAAAGGGCGTATGCGTTTTTTCCTGAATATATTCAGGAAAAAACGCATACGCCCTTTTTGGCCAACCAAGCAAGCTTGCAAAGGAAATCTGCACTACAATGAAGTCTCACTTCCCCCCGGTCAAAAGGGCCATCTGAAAAAAGTGTAAAATCCAGAAAGGCAGGACAGGCCATGGAGAACTGGGAGCCTTGTTATGCTGATGGGCGGGATGTAAATTGCCAACAGCCACTCGGGAGAAGTGTATGGTGTTTCCTGAAACATCTAAAAAACAAAGCAACAGAGCCTAGGGCACTTCCACTTATGGTCCTATAGCTTAGGGAAATTAAAATCAAAAAGACACAGCCACCCCAAAGGTTGGGACGGCTCTGTTTACAAGAACCTGGTTTACGGTACAAGTTCAATATCGCAGAAAGTGAAAACTGGATAAAGAAGTTGTGGTACTTACGTACAATGCAGTATCACTCAGCAATGAAATCTATGTCATCAGGCCCGTAGCAGCATCATGAGTGGATTCAGGTATGATGATTCTAACTGAAATAAGTCACACAGAAAAAGAAACATCATAAGATATCACTAATACACGGAATGTAACCTTGGCTACACAGGAACTGAATTCCAAAACAGAACAGGGTCTCAAATTTAGAAACCCAACTTATGCTTGCTTAAGGGGAAAGGTGAGTTGGGGTGCTGCATAAAACCAGAGATTGAAATGAGCACAGATAAAGTTCCTTAAGCCAAATATGGAATAGACAAGAGCTACTCCTTGCTCAACGAAATGGACTCAACACCCCATATTAAACGCCTAAGAATGTACCTGACTAGGAAGTATCTTAAAACCTATGGATTGCTATGTCTCCGAAAGAGAATCAAGCGTGTGTACAGGGGCATAAACGCAGCAGTGATAGGACTGGAGAGGTTCGGTGAGCAAATGAAGACCCTTTGAAGTCATATTGCATGGTACCCATTCCACGGGTCTCAACTCTCCAGGTTTAAGGTATTCTTCCTTCAGCTAAAACATGCATGTGGAACCCAGAGTATGATCAACCGTGTGATCGGGAGACGTGTTCCAATATGTGTCAGTTTTCGTCCCCTGGTACTCGGGTGCAACATTCCAGACGCTTTACTAACACTCTCCCGACTTGGAGAGTCAGTGCCTTTAACCTCCTGTTTGGCCCAGTTTGCAATTTCTGCGGAAGATGAACAGGAATAGGGAGAACCAATGACAGACTAGCTGGAGGTGTCTGGACGGGCAAATTTAACTCTCATTTCCCACCAGGAAGAGGAATTAACCAAAGGCTCAGCATGCCGTGCCGGAACCAGAATAGGGCCTAAAGCCATCCTGCGGTGTTGCGGCCAGCTCACGAGAAAGCGAGTTGAAGAAAGGAGCTCAGGGGCACTGTAATTCACAAACCTGCAGAGTTATAAATGACAGCTATCGTCCAAAAATATACTGAAGTAAGGCTGCCAAGAGGACTTGAAAGCGGGGCAGAATTGCAGGAAACCGATTTCAGGAGGTAGACTGGAATTGCATTTAAAGCATAGGAAAAGAGGCAGAACGTCCACAATGATGCACTTGGCCAAAAAGGGCGTATGCGTTTTTTCCTGAATATATTCAGGAAAAAACGCATACGCCCTTTTTGGCCAACCAAGCAAGCTTGCAAAGGAAATCTGCACTACAATGAAGTCTCACTTCCCCGTGGTCAACAGGGCCATCTGAAAAAAGTGTAAAATCCAGAAAGGCAGGACAGGCCATGGAGAACTGGGAGCCTTGTTATGCTGATGGGCGGGATGTAAATTGCCAACAGCCACTCGGGAGAAGTGTATGGTGTTTCCTGAAACATCTAAAAAACAAAGCAACAGAGCCTAGGGCACTTCCACTTATGGTCCTATAGCTTAGGGAAATTAAAATCAAAAAGACACAGCCACCCCAACGGTTGGGACGGCTCTGTTTACAAGAACCTGGTTTACGGTACAAGTTCAATATCGCAGAAAGTGAAAAATGGATAAAGAAGTTGTGGTACTTACGTACAATGCAGTATCACTCAGCAATGAAATCTATGTCATCAGGCCCGTAGCAGCATAATGAGTGGATTCAGGTATGATGATTCTAACTGAAATAAGTCACACAGAAAAAGAAACATCATAAGATATCACTAATACGCGGAATGTAACCTTGGCTACACAGGAACTGAATTCCAAAACAGAACAGGGTCTCAAATTTAGAAACCCAACTTATGCTTGCTTAAGGGGAAAGGTGAGTTGGGGTACTGCATAAAACCAGAGATTGAAATGAGCACAGATAAAGTTCCTTAAGCCAAATATGGAATAGACAAGAGCTACTCCTTGCTCAACGAAATGGACTCAACACCCCATATTAAACGCCTAAGAATGTACCTGACTAGGAAGTATCTTAAAACCTATGGATTGCTATGTCTCCGAAAGAGAATCAAGCGTGTGTACAGGGGCATAAACGCAGCAGTGATAGGACTGGAGAGGTTCGGTGAGCAAATGAAGACCCTTTGAAGTCATATTGCATGGTACCCATTCCACGGGTCTCAACTCTCCAGGTTTAAGGTATTCTTCCTTCAGCTAAAACATGCATGTGGAACCCAGAGTATGATCAACCGTGTGATCGGGAGACGTGTTCCAATATGTGTCAGTTTTCGTCCCCTGGTACTCGGGTGCAACTTTCCAGACGCTTTACTAACACTCTCCCGACTTGGAGAGTCAGTGCCTTTAACCTCCTGTTTGGCCCAGTTTGCAATTTCTGCGGAAGATGAACAGGAATAGGGAGAACCAATGACACACTAGCTGGAGGTGTCTGGACGGGCAAATTTAACTCTCATTTCCCACCAGGAAGGGGAATTAACCAAAGGCTCAGCGTGCCGTGCCAGAACCAGATTAGGGCCTGAAGCCATCCTGCGGTGTTGCGGCCAGCTCACGAGAAAGCGAGTTGAAGAAAGGAGCTCAGGGGCACTGTAATTCACAAACCTGCAGAGTTATAAATGACAGCTATCGTCCAAAAATATACTGAAGTAAGGCTGCCAAGAGGACTTGAAAGCGGGGCAGAATTGCAGGAAACCGATTTCAGGAGGTAGACTGGAATTGCATTGAAAGCATAGGAAAAGAGGCAGAACGTCCACAATGATGCACTTGGCCAAAAAGGGCGTATGCGTTTTTTCCTGAATATATTCAGGAAAAAACGCATACGCCCTTTTTGGCCAACCAAGCAAGCTTGCAAAGGAAATCTGCACTACAATGAAGTCTCACTTCCCCCCGGTCAAAAGGGCCATCTGAAAAAAGTGTAAAATCCAGAAAGGCAGGACAGGCCATGGAGAACTGGGAGCCTTGTTATGCTGATGGGCGGGATGTAAATTGCCAACAGCCACTCGGGAGAAGTGTATGGTGTTTCCTGAAACATCTAAAAAACAAAGCAACAGAGCCTAGGGCACTTCCACTTATGGTCCTATAGCTTAGGGAAATTAAAATCAAAAAGACACAGCCACCCCAAAGGCTGGGACGGCTCTGTTTACAAGAACCTGGTTTACGGTACAAGTTCAATATCGCAGAAAGTGAAAACTGGATAAAGAAGTTGTGGTACTTACGTACAATGCAGTATCACTCAGCAATGAAATCTATGTCATCAGGCCCGTAGCAGCATCATGAGTGGATTCAGGTATGATGATTCTAACTGAAATAAGTCACACAGAAAAAGAAACATCATAAGATATCACTAATACACGGAATGTAACCTTGGCTACACAGGAACTGAATTCCAAAACAGAACAGGGTCTCAAATTTAGAAACCCAACTTATGCTTGCTTAAGGGGAAAGGTGAGTTGGGGTGCTGCATAAAACCAGAGATTGAAATGAGCACAGATAAAGTTCCTTAAGCCAAATATGGAATAGACAAGAGCTACTCCTTGCTCAACGAAATGGACTCAACACCCCATATTAAACGCCTAAGAATGTACCTGACTAGGAAGTATCTTAAAACCTATGGATTGCTATGTCTCCGAAAGAGAATCAAGCATGTGTACAGGGGCATAAACGCAGCAGTGATAGGACTGGAGAGGTTCGGTGAGCAAATGAAGACCCTTTGAAGTCATATTGCATGGTACCCATTCCACGGGTCTCAACTCTCCAGGTTTAAGGTATTCTTCCTTCAGCTAAAACATGCATGTGGAACCCAGAGTATGATCAACCGTGTGATCGGGAGACGTGTTCCAATATGTGTCAGTTTTCGTCCCCTGGTACTCGGGTGCAACATTCCAGACGCTTTACTAACACTCTCCCGACTTGGAGAGTCAGTGCCTTTAACCTCCTGTTTGGCCCAGTTTGCAATTTCTGCGGAAGATGAACAGGAATAGGGAGAACCAATGACAGACTAGCTGGAGGTGTCTGGACGGGCAAATTTAACTCTCATTTCCCACCAGGAAGGGGAATTAACCAAAGGCTCAGCGTGCCGTGCCAGAACCAGATTAGGGCCTGAAGCCATCCTGCGGTGTTGTGGCCAGCTCACGAGAAAGCGAGTTGAAGAAAGGAGCTCAGGGGCACTGTAATTCACAAACCTGCAGAGTTATAAATGACAGCTATCGTACAAAAATATACTGAAGTAAGGCTGCCAAGAGGACTTGAAAGCGGGGCAGAATTGCAGGAAACCGATTTCAGGAGGTAGACTGGAATTGCATTGAAAGCATAGGAAAAGAGGCAGAACGTCCACAATGATGCACTTGGCCAAAAAGGGCGTATGCGTTTTTTCCTGAATATATTCAGGAAAAAACGCATACGCCCTTTTTGGCCAACCAAGCAAGCTTGTAAAGGAAATCTGCACTACAATGAAGTCTCACTTCCCCCCGGTCAAAAGGGCCATCTGAAAAAAGTGTAAAATCCAGAAAGGCAGGACAGGCCATGGAGAACTGGGAGCCTTGTTATGCTGATGGGCGGGATGTAAATTGCCAACAGCCACTCGGGAGAAGTGTATGGTGTTTCCTGAAACATCTAAAAAACAAAGCAACAGAGCCTAGGGCACTTCCACTTATGGTCCTATAGCTTAGGGAAATTAAAATCAAAAAGACACAGCCACCCCAAAGGTTGGGACGGCTCTGTTTACAAGAACCTGGTTTACGGTACAAGTTCAATATCGCAGAAAGTGAAAACTGGATAAAGAAGTTGTGGTACTTACGTACAATGCAGTATCACTCAGCAATGAAATCTATGTCATCAGGCCCGTAGCAGCATCATGAGTGGATTCAGGTATGATGATTCTAACTGAAATAAGTCACACAGAAAAAGAAACATCATAAGATATCACTAATACACGGAATGTAACCTTGGCTACACAGGAACTGAATTCCAAAACAGAACAGGGTCTCAAATTTAGAAACCCAACTTATGCTTGCTTAAGGGGAAAGGTGAGTTGGGGTGCTGCATAAAACCAGAGATTGAAATGAGCACAGATAAAGTTCCTTAAGCCAAATATGGAATAGACAAGAGCTACTCCTTGCTCAACGAAATGGACTCAACACCCCATATTAAACGCCTAAGAATGTACCTGACTAGGAAGTATCTTAAAACCTATGGATTGCTATGTCTCCGAAAGAGAATCAAGCGTGTGTACAAGGGCATAAACGCAGCAGTGATAGGACTGGAGAGGTTCGGTGAGCAAATGAAGACCCTTTGAAGTCATATTGCATGGTACCCATTCCACGGGTCTCAACTCTCCAGGTTTAAGGTATTCTTCCTTCAGCTAAAACATGCATGTGGAACCCAGAGTATGATCCACCGTGTGATCGGGAGACGTGTTCCAATATGTGTCAGTTTTCGTCCCCTGTTACTCGGGTGCAACATTCCAGACGCTTTACTAACACTCTCCCGACTTGGAGAGTCAGTGCCTTTAACCTCCTGTTTGGCCCAGTTTGCAATTTCTGCGGAAGATGAACAGGAATAGGGAGAACCAATGACAGACTAGCTGGAGGTGTCTGGACGGGCAAATTGAACTCTCATTTCCCACCAGGAAGAGGAATTAACCAAAGGCTCAGCGTGCCGTGCCAGAACCAGATTAGGGCCTGAAGCCATCCTGCGGTGTTGCGGCCAGCTCACGAGAAAGCGAGTTGAAGAAAGGAGCTCAGGGGCACTGTAATTCACAAACCTGCAGAGTTATAAATGACAGCTATCGTCCAAAAATATACTGAAGTAAGGCTGCCAAGAGGACTTGAAAGCGGGGCAGAATTGCAGGAAACCGATTTCAGGAGGTAGACTGCAATTGCATTTAAAGCATAGGAAAAGAGGCAGAACGTCCACAATGATGCACTTGGCCAAAAAGGGCGTATGCGTTTTTTCCTGAATATATTCAAGAAAAAACGCATACGCCCCTTTTGGCCAACCAAGCAAGCTTGCAAAGGAAATCTGCACTACAATGAAGTCTCACTTCCCCCCCGGTCAAAAGGGCCATCTGAAAAAAGTGTAAAATCCAGAAAGGCAGGACAGGCCATGGAGAACTGGGAGCCTTGTTATGCTGATGGGCGGGATGTAAATTGCCAACAGCCACTCGGGAGAAGTGTATGGTGTTTCCTGAAACATCTAAAAAACAAAGCAACAGAGCCTAGGGCACTTCCACTTATGGTCCTATAGCTTAGGGAAATTAAAATCAAAAAGACACAGCCACCCCAAAGGTTGGGACGGCTCTGTTTACAAGAACCTGGCTTACGGTACAAGTTCAATATCGCAGAAAGTGAAAACTGGATAAAGAAGTTGTGGTACTTACGTACAATGCAGTATCACTCAGCAATGAAATCTATGTCATCAGGCCCGTAGCAGCATAATGAGTGGATTCAGGTATGATGATTCTAACTGAAATAAGTCACACAGAAAAAGAAACATCATAAGATATCACTAATACACGGAATGTAACCTTGGCTACACAGGAACTGAATTCCAAAACAGAACAGGGTCTCAAATTTAGAAACCCAACTTATGCTTGCTTAAGGGGAAAGGTGAGTTGGGGTGCTGCATAAAACCAGAGATTGAAATGAGCACAGATAAAGTTCCTTAAGCCAAATATGGAATAGACAAGAGCTACTCCTTGCTCAACGAAATGGACTCAACACCCCATATTAAACGCCTAAGAATGTACCTGACTAGGAAGTATCTTAAAACCTATGGACTGCTATGTCTCCGAAAGAGAATCAAGCGTGTGTACAGGGGCATAAACGCAGCAGTGATAGGACTGGAGAGGTTCGGTGAGCAAATGAAGACCCTTTGAAGTCATATTGCATGGTACCCATTCCACGGGTCTCAACTCTCCAGGTTTAAGGTATTCTTCCTTCAGCTAAAACATGCATGTGGAACCCAGAGTATGATCAACCGTGTGATGGGGAGACGTGTTCCAATATGTGTCAGTTTTCGTCCCCTGGTACTCGGGTGCAACTTTCCAGACGCTTTACTAACACTCTCCCGACTTGGAGAGTCAGTGCCTTTAACCTCCTGTTTGGCCCAGTTTGCAATTTCTGCGGAAGATGAACAGGAATAGGGAGAACCAATGACAGACTAGCTGGAGGTGTCTGGACGGGCAAATTTAACTCTCATTTCCCACCAGGAAGAGGAATTAACCAAAGGCTCAGCGTGCCGTGCCGGAACCAGATTAGGGCCTGAAGCAATCGTGCGGTGTTGCGGCCAGCTCACGAGAAAGCGAGTTGAAGAAAGGAGCTCAGGGGCACTGTAATTCACAAACCTGCAGAGTTATAAGTGATAGCTATCGTCCAAAAATGTAGTGAAGTAAGGCTGCCAAGAGGACTTGAAAGCGGGGCAGAATTGCAGGAAACCTATTTCAGGAGGTAGACTGGAATTGCATTTAAAGCATAGGAAAAGAGGCAGAACGTCCACAATGATGCACTTGTCCAAAAAGGGCGTATGCGTTTTTTCCTGAATATATTCAGGAAAAAACGCATACGCCCTTTTTGGCCAACCAAGCAAGCTTGCAAAGGAAATCTGCACTACAATGAAGTCTCACTTCCCCGTGGTCAACAGGGCCATCTGAAAAAAGTGTAAAATCCAGAAAGGCAGGACAGGCCATGGAGAACTGGGAGCCTTGTTATGCTGATGGGCGGGATGTAAATTGCCAACAGCCACTCGGGAGAAGTGTATGGTGTTTCCTGAAACATCTAAAAAACAAAGCAACAGAGCCTAGGGCACTTCCACTTATGGTCCTATAGCTTAGGGAAATTAAAATCAAAAAGACACAGCCACCCCAACGGTTGGGACGGCTCTGTTTACAAGAACCTGGTTTACGGTACAAGTTCAATATCGCAGAAAGTGAAAAATGGATAAAGAAGTTGTGGTACTTACGTACAATGCAATATCACTCAGCAAGGAAATCTATGTCATCAGGCCCGTAGCAGCATAATGAGTGGATTCAGGTATGATGATTCTAACTGAAATAAGTCACACAGAAAAAGAAACATCATAAGATATCACTAATACACGGAATGTAACCTTGGCTACACAGGAACTGAATTCCAAAACAGAACAGGGTCTCAAATTAAGAAAACCAACTTATGCTTGCTTAAGGGGAAAGGTGAGTTGGGGTGCTGCATAAAACCAGAGATTGAAATGAGCACAGATAAAGTTCCTTAAGCCAAATATGGAATAGACAAGAGCTACTCCTTGCTCAACGAAATGGACTCAACACCCCATATTAAACGCCTAAGCATGTACCTGACTAGGAAGTATCTTAAAACCTATGGATTGCTATGTCTCCGAAAGAGAACCAAGCGTGTGTACAGGGGCATAAACGCAGCAGTGATAGGACTGGAGAGGTTCGGTGAGCAAATGAAGACCCTTTGAAGTCATATTGCATGGTACCCATACCACGGGTCTCAACTCTCCAGGTTTAAGGTACTCTTCCTTCAGCTAAAACATGCATGTGGAACCCAGAGTATGATCAACCGTGTGATCGGGAGACGTGTTCCAATATGTGTCAGTTTTCGTCCCCTGGTACTCGGGTGCAACATTCCAGACGCTTTACTAACACTCTCCCGACTTGGAGAGTCAGTGCCTTTAACCTCCTGTTTGGCCCAGTTTGCAATTTCTGCGGAAGATGAACAGGAATAGGGAGAACCAATGACAGACTAGCTGGAGGTGTCTGGACGGGCAAATTTAACTCTCATTTCCCACCAGGAAGGGGAATTAACCAAAGGCTCAGCATGCCGTGCCGGAACCAGATTAGGGCCTGAAGCACTCCTGCGGTGTTGCGGCCAGCTCACGAGAAAGCGAGTTGAAGAAAGGAGCTCAGGGGCACTGTAATTCACAAACCTGCAGAGTTATAAATGACAGCTATCGTCCAAAAATATACTGAAGTAAGGCTGCCAAGAGGACTTGAAAGCGGGGCAGAATTGCAGGAAACCGATTTCAGGAGGTAGACTGGAATTGCATTTAAAGCATAGGAAAAGAGGCAGAACGTCCACAATGATGCACTTGTCCAAAAAGGGCGTATGCGTTTTTTCCTGAATATATTCAGGAAAAAACGCATACGCCCTTTTTGGCCAACCAAGCAAGCTTGCAAAGGAAATCTGCACTACAATGAAGTCTCACTTCCCCGTGGTCAACAGGGCCATCTGAAAAAAGTGTAAAATCCAGAAAGGCAGGACAGGCCATGGAGAACTGGGAGCCTTGTTATGCTGATGGGCGGGATGTAAATTGCCAACAGCCACTCGGGAGAAGTGTATGGTGTTTCCTGAAACAGCTAAAAAACAAAGCAACAGAGCCTAGGGCACTTCCACTTATGGTCCTATAGCTTAGGGAAATTAAAATCAAAAAGACACAGCCACCCCAAAGGTTGGGACGGCTCTGTTTACAAGAACCTGGTTTACGGTACAAGTTCAATATCGCAGAAAGTGAAAAATGGATAAAGAAGTTGTGGTACTTACGTACAATGCAATATCACTCAGCAAGGAAATCTATGTCATCAGGCCCGTAGCAGCATAATGAGTGGATTCAGGTATGATGATTCTAACTGAAATAAGTCACACAGAAAAAGAAACATCATAAGATATCACTAATACACGGAATGTAACCTTGGCTACACAGGAACTGAATTCCAAAACAGAACAGGGTCTCAAATTAAGAAAACCAACTTATGCTTGCTTAAGGGGAAAGGTGAGTTGGGGTGCTGCATAAAACCAGAGATTGAAATGAGCACAGATAAAGTTCCTTAAGCCAAATATGGAATAGACAAGAGCTACTCCTTGCTCAACGAAATGGACTCAACACCCCATATTAAACGCCTAAGCATGTACCTGACTAGGAAGTATCTTAAAACCTATGGATTGCTATGTCTCCGAAAGAGAATCAAGCGTGTGTACAGGGGCATAAACGCAGCAGTGATAGGACTGGAGAGGTTCGGTGAGCAAATGAAGACCCTTTGAAGTCATATTGCATGGTACCCATTCCACGGGTCTCAACTCTCCAGGTTTAAGGTACTCTTCCTTCAGCTAAAACATGCATGTGGAACCCAGAGTATGATCAACCGTGTGATCGGGAGACGTGTTCCAATATGTGTCAGTTTTCGTCCCCTGGTACTCGGGTGCAACATTCCAGACGCTTTACTAACACTCTCCCGACTTGGAGAGTCAGTGCCTTTAACCTCCTGTTTGGCCCAGTTTGCAATTTCTGCGGAAGATGAACAGGAATAGGGAGAACCAATGACAGACTAGCTGGAGGTGTCTGGACGGGCAAATTTAACTCTCATTTCCCACCAGGAAGGGGAATTAACCAAAGGCTCAGCGTGCCGTGCCGGAACCAGATTAGGGCCTGAAGCACTCCTGCGGTGTTGCGGCCAGCTCACGAGAAAGCGAGTTGAAGAAAGGAGCTCAGGGGCACTGTAATTCACAAACCTGCAGAGTTATAAATGACAGCTATCGTCCAAAAATATACTGAAGTAAGGCTGCCAAGAGGACTTGAAAGCGGGGCAGAATTGCAGGAAACCGATTTCAGGAGGTAGACTGGAATTGCATTTAAAGCATAGGAAAAGAGGCAGAACGTCCACAATGATGCACTTGGCCAAAAAGGGCGTATGCGTTTTTTCCTGAATATATTCAGGAAAAAACGCATACGCCCTTTTTGGCCAACCAAGCAAGCTTGCAAAGGAAATCTGCACTACAATGAAGTCTCACTTCCCCGTGGTCAACAGGGCCATCTGAAAAAAGTGTAAAATCCAGAAAGGCAGGACAGGCCATGGAGAACTGGGAGCCTTGTTATGCTGATGGGCGGGATGTAAATTGCCAACAGCCACTCGGGAGAAGTGTATGGTGTTTCCTGAAACATCTAAAAAACAAAGCAACAGAGCCTAGGGCACTTCCACTTATGGTCCTATAGCTTAGGGAAATTAAAATCAAAAAGACACAGCCACCCCAACGGTTGGGACGGCTCTGTTTACAAGAACCTGGTTTACGGTACAAGTTCAATATCGCAGAAAGTGAAAAATGGATAAAGAAGTTGTGGTACTTACGTACAATGCAATATCACTCAGCAAGGAAATCTATGTCATCAGGCCCGTAGCAGCATAATGAGTGGATTCAGGTATGATGATTCTAACTGAAATAAGTCACACAGAAAAAGAAACATCATAAGATATCACTAATACACGGAATGTAACCTTGGCTACACAGGAACTGAATTCCAAAACAGAACAGGGTCTCAAATTAAGAAAACCAACTTATGCTTGCTTAAGGGGAAAGGTGAGTTGGGGTGCTGCATAAAACCAGAGATTGAAATGAGCACAGATAAAGTTCCTTAAGCCAAATATGGAATAGACAAGAGCTACTCCTTGCTCAACGAAATGGACTCAACACCCCATATTAAACGCCTAAGAATGTACCTGACTAGGAAGTATCTTAAAACCTATGGATTGCTATGTCTCCGAAAGAGAACCAAGCGTGTGTACAGGGGCATAAACGCAGCAGTGATAGGACTGGAGAGGTTCGGTGAGCAAATGAAGACCCTTTGAAGTCATATTGCATGGTACCCATTCCAAGGGTCTCAACTCTCCAGGTTTAAGGTACTCTTCCTTCAGCTAAAACATGCATGTGGAACCCAGAGTATGATCAACCGTGTGATCGGGAGACGTGTTCCAATATGTGTCAGTTTTCGTTCCCTGGTACTCGGGTGCAACATTCCAGACGCTTTACTAACACTCTCCCGACTTGGAGAGTCAGTGCCTTTAACCTCCTGTTTGGCCCAGTTTGCAATTTCTGCGGAAGATGAACAGGAATAGGGAGAACCAATGACAGACTAGCTGGAGGTGTCTGGACGGGCAAATTGAACTCTCATTTCCCACCAGGAAGAGGAATTAACCAAAGGCTCAGCGTGCCGTGCCGGAACAAGATTAGGGCCTGAAGCACTCCTGCGGTGTTGCGGCCAGCTCACGAGAAAGCGAGTTGAAGAAAGGAGCTCAGGGGCACTGTAATTCACAAACCTGCAGAGTTATAAATGACAGCTATCGTACAAAAATGTAGTGAAGTAAGGCTGCCAAGAGGACTTGAAAGCGGGGCAGAATTGCAGGAAACCGATTTCAGGAGGTAGACTGGAATTGCATTTAAAGCATAGGAAAAGAGGCAGAACGTCCACAATGATGCACTTGGCCAAAAAGGGCGTATGCGTTTTTTCCTGAATATATTCAGGAAAAAACGCATACGAACTTTTTGGCCAACCAAGCAAGCTTGCAAAGGAAATCTGCACTACAATGAAGTCTCACTTCCCCATGGTCAACAGGGCCATTGAAAAAAGTGTAAAATCCAGAAAGGCAGGACAGGCCATGGAGAACTGGGAGCCTTGTTATGCTGATGGGCGGGATGTAAATTGCCAACAGCCACTCGGGAGAAGTGTATGGTGTTTCCTGAAACATCTAAAAAACAAAGCAACAGAGCCTAGGGCACTTCCACTTATGGTCCTATAGCTTAGGGAAATTAAAATCAAAAAGACACAGCCACCCCAACGGTTGGGACGGCTCTGTTTACAAGAACCTGGCTTACGGTACAAGTTCAATATCGCAGAAAGTGAAAAATGGATAAAGAAGTTGTGGTACTTACGTACAATGCAATATCACTCAGCAAGGAAATCTATGTCATCAGGCCCGTAGCAGCATAATGAGTGGATTCAGGTATGATGATTCTAACTGAAATAAGTCACACAGAAAAAGAAACATCATAAGATATCACTAATACACGGAATGTAACCTTGGCTACACAGGAACTGAATTCCAAAACAGAACAGGGTCTCAAATTTAGAAACCCAACTTATGCTTGCTTAAGGGGAAAGGTGAGTTGGGGTGCTGCATAAAACCAGAGATTGAAATGAGCACAGATAAAGTTCCTTAAGCCAAATATGGAATAGACAAGAGCTACTCCTTGCTCAAGGAAATGGACTCAACACCCCATATTAAACGCCTAAGCATGTACCTGACTAGAAAGTATCTTAAAACCTATGGATTGCTATGTCTCCGAAAGAGAACCAAGCGTGTGTACAGGGGCATAAACGCAGCAGTGATAGGACTGGAGAGGTTCGGTGAGCAAATGAAGACCCTTTGAAGTCATATTGCATGGTACCCATTCCAAGGGTCTCAACTCTCCAGGTTTAAGGTACTCTTCCTTCAGCTAAAACATGCATGTGGAACCCAGAGTATGATCAACCGTGTGATCGGGAGACGTGTTCCAATATGTGTCAGTTTTCGTCCCCTGGTACTCGGGTGCAACATTCCAGACGCTTTACTAACACTCTCCCGACTTGGAGAGTCAGTGCCTTTAACCTCCTGTTTGGCCCAGTTTGCAATTTCTGCGGAAGATGAACAGGAATAGGGAGAACCAATGACAGAGTAGCTGGAGGTGTCTGGACGGGCAAATTGAACTCTCATTTCCCACCAGGAAGAGGAATTAACCAAAGGCTCAGCGTGCCGTGCCGGAACGAGATTAGGGCCTGAAGCACTCCTGCGGTGTTGCGGCCAGCTCACGAGAAAGCGAGTTGAAGAAAGGAGCTCAGGGGCACTGTAATTCACAAACCTGCAGAGTTATAAATGACAGCTATCGTCCAAAAATATACTGAAGTAAGGCTGCCAAGAGGACTTGAAAGCGGGGCAGAATTGCAGGAAACCGATTTCAGGAGGTAGACTGGAATTGCATTTAAAGCATAGGAAAAGAGGCAGAACGTCCACAATGATGCACTTGGCCAAAAAGGGCGTATGCGTTTTTTCCTGAATATATTCAGGAAAAAAGGCATACGCCCTTTTTGGCCAACCAAGCAAGCTTGCAAAGGAAATCTGCACTACAATGAAGTCTCACTTCCCCGCGGTCAAAAGGGCCATCTGAAAAAAGTGTAAAATCCAGAAAGGCAGGACAGGCCATGGAGAACTGGGAGCCTTGTTATGCTGATGGGCGGGATGTAAATTGCCAACAGCCACTCGGGAGAAGTGTATGGTGTTTCCTGAAACATCTAAAAAACAAAGCAACAGAGCCTAGGGCACTTCCACTTATGGTCCTATAGCTTAGGGAAATTAAAATCAAAAAGACACAGCCACCCCAACGGTTGGGACGGCTCTGTTTACAAGAACCTGGTTTACGGTACAAGTTCAATATCGCAGAAAGTGAAAAATGGATAAAGAAGTTGTGGTACTTACGTACAATGCAATATCACTCAGCAAGGAAATCTATGTCATCAGGCCCGTAGCAGCATAATGAGTGGATTCAGGTATGATGATTCTAACTGAAATAAGTCACACAGAAAAAGAAACATCATAAGATATCACTAATACACGGAATGTAACCTTGGCTACACAGGAACTGAATTCCAAAACAGAACAGGGTCTCAAATTTAGAAACCCAACTTATGCTTGCTTAAGGGGAAAGGTGAGTTGGGGTGCTGCATAAAACCAGAGATTGAAATGAGCACAGATAAAGTTCCTTAAGCCAAATATGGAATAGACAAGAGCTACTCCTTGCTCAAGGAAATGGACTCAACACCCCATATTAAACGCCTAAGCATGTACCTGACTAGGAAGTATCTTAAAACCTATGGATTGCTATGTCTCCGAAAGAGAACCAAGCGTGTGTACAGGGGCATAAACGCAGCAGTGATAGGACTGCAGAGGTTCGGTGAGCAAATGAAGACCCTTTGAAGTCATATTGCATGGTACCCATTCCACGGGTCTCAACTCTCCAGGTTTAAGGTACTCTTCCTTCAGATAAAACATGCATGTGGAACCCAGAGTATGATCAACCGTGTGATCGGGAGACGTGTTCCAATATGTGTCAGTTTTCGTCCCCTGGTACTCGGGTGCAACTTTCCAGACGCTTTACTAACACTCTCCCGACTTGGAGAGTCAGTGCCTTTAACCTCCTGTTTGGCCCAGTTTGCAATTTCTGCGGAAGATGAACAGGAATAGGGAGAACCAATGACAGAGTAGCTGGAGGTGTCTGGACGGGCAAATTTAACTCTCATTTCCCACCAGGAAGAGGAATTAACCAAAGGCTCAGCGTGCCGTGCCGGAACCAGATTAGGGCCTGAAGCACTCCTGCGGTGTTGCGGCCAGCTCACGAGAAAGCGAGTTGAAGAAAGGAGCTCAGGGGCACTGTAATTCACAAACCTGCAGAGTTATAAATGACAGCTATCGTCCAAAAATATACTGAAGTAAGGCTGCCAAGAGGACTTGAAAGCAGGGCAGAATTGCAGGAAACCGATTTCAGGAGGTAGACTGGAATTGCATTTAAAGCATAGGAAAAGAGGCAGAACGTCCACAATGATGCACTTGGCCAAAAAGGGCGTATGCGTTTCTTCCTGAATATATTCAGGAAAAAACGCATACGCCCTTTTTGGCCAACCAAGCAAGCTTGCAAAGGAAATCTGCACTACAATGAAGTCTCACTTCCCCCCGGTCAAAAGGGCCATCTGAAAAAAGTGTAAAATCCAGAAAGGCAGGACAGGCCATGGAGAACTGGGAGCCTTGTTATGCTGATGGGCGGGATGTAAATTGCCAACAGCCACTCGGGAGAAGTGTATGGTGTTTCCTGAAACATCTAAAAAACAAAGCAACAGAGCCTAGGGCACTTCCACTTATGGTCCTATAGCTTAGGGAAATTAAAATCAAAAAGACACAGCCACCCCAAAGGTTGGGACGGCTCTGTTTACAAGAACCTGATTTACGGTACAAGTTCAACATCGCAGAAAGTGAAAAATGGATAAAAAGTTGTGGTACTTATGTACAATGCAATATCACTCAGCAAGGAAATCTATGTCATCAGGCCCGTAGCAGCATAATGAGTGGATTCAGGTATGATGATTCTAACTGAAATAAGTCACACAGAAAAAGAAACATCATAAGATATCACTAATACACGGAATGTAACCTTGGCTACACAGGAACTGAATTACAAAACACAACAGGGTCTCAAATTAAGAAAACCAACTTATGCTTGCTTAAGGGGAAAGGTGAGTTGGGGTGCTGCATAAAACCAGAGATTGAAATGAGCACAGATAAAGTTCCTTAAGCCAAATATGGAATAGACAAGAGCTACTCCTTGCTCAACGAAATGGACTCAACACCCCATATTAAACGCCTAAGAATGTACCTGACTAGGAAGTATCTTAAAACCTATGGACTGCTATGTCTCCAAAAGAGAATCAAGCGTGTGTACAGGGCCATAAACGCAGCAGTGATAGGATTGGAGAGGTTCGGTGAGCAAATGAAGACCCTTTGAAGTCATATTGCATGGTACCCATTCCACGGGTCTCAACTCTCCAGGTTTAAGGTATTCTTCCTTCAGCTAAAACATGCATGTGGAACCCAGAGTATGATCAACCGTGTGAGCGGGAGACGTGTTCAAATATGTCTCAGTTTTCGTCCCCTGGTACCCGGGTGCAACATTCCAGACGCTTTACTAACACTCTCCCGACTTGGAGAGTCAGTGCCTTTAACCTCCTGTTTGGCCCAGTTTGCAATTTCTGCGGAAGATGAACAGGAATAGGGAGAACCAATGACAGAGTAGCTGGAGGTGTCTGGACGGGCAAATTTAACTCTCATTTCCCACCAGGAAGAGGAATTAACCAAAGGCTGCGCGTGCCGTGCCGGAACCAGATTAGGGCCTGAAGCCAACATGCGGTGTTGCGGCCAGCTCACGAGAAAGCGAGTTGAAGAAAGGAGCTCAGGGGCACTGTAATTCACAAACCTGCAGAGTTATAAGTGATAGCTATCGTCCAAAAATATACTGAAGTAAGGCGGCCAAGAGGACTTGAAAGCAGTGCAGAATTGCAGGAAACCGATTTCAGGAGGTAGACTGGAATTGCATTTAAAGCATAGGAAAAGAGGCAGAACGTCCACAATGATGCACTTGGCCAAAAAGGGCGTATGCGTTTTTTCCTGAATATATTCAGGAAAAAACGCATACGCCCTTTTTGGCCAACCAAGCAAGCTTGCAAAGGAAATCTGCACTACAATGAAGTCTCACTTCCCCCCGGTCAAAAGGGCCATCTGAAAAAAGTGTAAAATCCAGAAAGGCAGGACAGGCCATGGAGAACTGGGAGCCTTGTTATGCTGATGGGCGGGATGTAAATTGCCAACAGCCACTCGGGAGAAGTGTATGGTGTTTCCTGAAACATCTAAAAAACAAAGCAACAGAGCCTAGGGCACTTCCACTTATGGTCCTATAGCTTAGGGAAATTAAAATCAAAAAGACACAGCCACCCCAAAGGTTGGGACGGCTCTGTTTACAAGAACCTGATTTACGGTACAAGTTCAACAACGCAGAAAGTGAAAAATGGATAAAGAAGTTGTGGTACTTATGTACAATGCAATATCACTCAGCAAGGAAATCTATGTCATCAGGCCCGTAGCAGCATAATGAGTGGATTCAGGTATGATGATTCTAACTGAAATAAGTCACACAGAAAAAGAAACATCATAAGATATCACTAATACACGGAATGTAACCTTGGCTACACAGGAACTGAATTCCAAAACACAACAGGGTCTCAACTTTAGAAACCCAACTTATGCTTGCTTAAGGGGAAAGGTGAGTTGGGGTGCTGCATAAAACCAGAGATTGAAATGAGCACAGATAAAGTTCCTTAAGCCAAATATGGAATAGACAAGAGCTACTCCTTGCTCAAGGAAATGGACTCAACACCCCATATTAAACGCCTAAGCATGTACCTGACTAGGAAGTATCTTAAAACCTATGGATTGCTATGTCTCCGAAAGAGAACCAAGCGTGTGTACAGGGGCATAAACGCAGCAGTGATAGGACTGGAGAGGTTCGGTGAGCAAATGAAGACCCTTTGAAGTCATATTGCATGGTACCCATTCCACGGGTCTCAACTCTCCAGGTTTAAGGTATTCTTCCTTCAGCTAAAACATGCATGTTGAACCCAGAGTATGATCAACCGTGTGAGCGGGAGACGTGTTCCAATATGTGTCAGTTTTCGTCACCTGGTACTCGGGTGCAACATTCCAGACGCTTTACTAACACTCTCCCGACTTGGAGAGTCAGTGCCTTTAACCTCCTGTTTGGCCCAGTTTGCAATTTCTGCGGAAGATGAACAGGAATAGGGAGAACCAATGAGAGACTAGCTGGAGGTGTCTGGACGGGCAAATTTAACTCTCATTTCCCACCAGGAAGGGGAATTAACCAAAGGCTCAGCGTGCCGTGCCGGGACCAGATTAGGGCCTGAAGCACTCCTGCGGTGTTGCGGCCAGCTCACGAGAAAGCGAGTTGAAGAAAGGAGCTCAGGGGCACTGTAATTCACAAACCTGCAGAGTTATAAATGACAGCTATCGTCCAAAAATATACTGAAGTAAGGCTGCCAAGAGGACTTGAAAGCGGGGCAGAATTGCAGGAAACCGATTTCAGGAGGTAGACTGGAATTGCATTTAAAGCATAGGAAAAGAGGCAGAACGTCCACAGTGATGCACTTGTCCAAAAAGGGCGTATGCGTTTCTTCCTGAATATATTCAGGAAAAAACGCATATGCCCTTTTTGGCCAACCAAGCAAGCTTGCAAAGGAAATCTGCACTACAATGAAGTCTCACTTCCCCCCGGTCAAAAGGGCCATCTGAAAAAAGTGTAAAATCCAGAAAGGCAGGACAGGCCATGGAGAACTGGGAGCCTTGTTATGCTGATGGGCGGGATGTAAATTGCCAACAGCCACTCGGGAGAAGTGTATGGTGTTTCCTGAAACATCTAAAAAAGAAAGCAACAGAGCCTAGGGCACTTCCACTTATGGTCCTATAGCTTAGGGAAATTAAAATCAAAAAGACACAGCCACCCCAAAGGTTGGGACGGCTCTGTTTACAAGAACCTGATTTACCGTACAAGTTCAACATCGCAGAAAGTGAAAAATGGATAAAGAAGTTGTGGTACTTATGTACAATGCAATATCACTCAGCAAGGAAATCTATGTCATCAGGCCCGTAGCAGCATAATGAGTGGATTCAGGTATGATGATTCTAACTGAAATAAGTCACACAGAAAAAGAAACATCATAAGATATCACTAATACACGGAATGTAACCTTGGCTACACAGGAACTGAATTACAAAACACAACAGGGTCTCAAATTAAGAAAACCAACTTATGCTTGCTTAAGGGGAAAGGTGAGTTGGGGTGCTGCATAAAACCAGAGATTGAAATGAGCACAGATAAAGTTCCTTAAGCCAAATATGGAATAGACAAGAGCTACTCCTTGCTCAACGAAATGGACACAACACCCCATATTAAACGCCTAAGAATGTACCTGACTAGGAAGTATCTTAAAACCTATGGACTGCTATGTCTCCGAAAGAGAATCAAGCGTGTGTACAGGGGCATAAACGCAGCAGTGATAGGATTGGAGAGGTTCGGTGAGCAAATGAAGACCCTTTGAAGTCATATTGCATGGTACCCATTCCACGGGTCTCAACTTTCCAGGTTTAAGGTATTCTTCCTTCAGCTAAAACATGCATGTGGAACCCAGAGTATGATCAACCGTGTGATCGGGAGACGTGTTCCAATATGTCTCAGTTTTCGTCCCCTGGTACTCGGGTGCAACATTCCAGACGCTTTACTAACACTCTCCCGACTTGGAGAGTCAGTGCCTTTAACCTCCTGTTTGGCCCAGTTTGGAATTTCTGCGGAAGATGAACAGGAATAGGGAGAACCAATGACAGACTAGCTGGAGGTGTCTGGACGGGCAAATTTAACTCTCATTTCCCACCAGGAAGAGGAATTAACCAAAGGCTCAGCGTGCCGTGCCGGAACCAGATTAGGGCCTGAAGCAATCCTGCGGTGTTGCCGCCACCTCACGAGAAAGCGAGTTGAAGAAAGGAGCTCAGGGGCACTGTAATTCACAAACCTGCAGAGTTATAAGTGATAGCTATCGTCCAAAAATGTACTGAAGTAAGGCTGCCAAGAGGAGTTGAATGCGGTGCAGAATTGCAGGAAACCGATTTCAGGAGGTAGACTGGAATTGCATTTAAAGCATAGGAAAAGAGGCAGAACGTCCACAATGATGCACTTGTCCAAAAAGGGCGTATGCGTTTCTTCCTGAATATATTCAGGAAAAAACGCATACGCCCTTTTTGGCCAACCAAGCAAGCTTGCAAAGGAAATCTGCACTACAATGAAGTCTCACTTCCCCCCGGTCAAAAGGGCCATCTGAAAAAAGTGTAAAATCCAGAAAGGCAGGACAGGCCATGGAGAACTGGGAGCCTTGTTATGCTGATGGGCGGGATGTAAATTGCCAACAGCCACTCGGGAGAAGTGTATGGTGTTTCCTGAAACATCTAAAAAACAAAGCAACAGAGCCTAGGGCACTTCCACTTATGGTCCTATAGCTTAGGGAAATTAAAATCAAAAAGACACAGCCACCCCAAAGGTTGGGACGGCTCTGTTTACAAGAACCTGATTTACGGTACAAGTTCAACAACGCAGAAAGTGAAAAATGGATAAAGAAGTTGTGGTACTTATGTACAATGCAATATCACTCAGCAAGGAAATCTATGTCATCAGGCCCGTAGCAGCATAATGAGTGGATTCAGGTATGATGATTCTAACTGAAATAAGTCACACAGAAAAAGAAACATCATAAGATATCACTAATACACGGAATGTAACCTTGGCTACACAGGAACTGAATTACAAAACACAACAGGGTCTCAAATTAAGAAAACCAACTTATGCTTGCTTAAGGGGAAAGGTGAGTTGGGGTGCTGCATAAAACCAGAGATTGAAATGAGCACAGATAAAGTTCCTTAAGCCAAATATGGAATAGACAAGAGCTACTCCTTGCTCAACGAAATGGACTCAACACCCCATATTAAACGCCTAAGAATGTACCTGACTAGGAAGTATCTTAAAACCTATGGACTGCTATGTCTCCGAAAGAGAATCAAGCGTGTGTACAGGGGCATAAACGCAGCAGTGATAGGATTGGAGAGGTTCGGTGAGCAAATGAAGACCCTTTGAAGTCATATTGCATGGTACCCATTCCACGGGTCTCAACTTTCCAGGTTTAAGGTATTCTTCCTTCAGCTAAAACATGCATGTGGAACCCAGAGTATGATCAACCGTGTGAGCGGGAGACGTGTTCAAATATGTCTCAGTTTTCGTCCCCTGGTACCCGGGTGCAACATTCCAGACGCTTTACTAACACTCTCCCGACTTGGAGAGTCAGTGCCTTTAACCTCCTGTTTGGCCCAGTTTGCAATTTCTGCGGAAGATGAACAGGAATAGGGAGAACCAATGACAGACTAGCTGGAGGTGTCTGGACGGGCAAATTTAACTCTCATTTCCCACCAGGAAGAGGAATTAACCAAAGGCTCAGCGTGCCGTGCCGGAACCAGATTAGGGCCTGAAGCAATCCTGCGGTGTTGCGGCCAGCTCACGAGAAAGCGAGTTGAAGAAAGGAGCTCAGGGGCACTGTAATTCACAAACCTGCAGAGTTATAAGTGATAGCTATCGTCCCAAAATATACTGAAGTAAGGCTGCCAAGAGGACTTGAAAGCGGTGCAGAATTGCAGGAAACCGATTTCAGGAGGTAGACTGGAATTGCATTTAAAGCATAGGAAAAGAGGCAGAACGTCCACAATGATGCACTTGGCCAAAAAGGGCGTATGCGTTTCTTCCTGAATATATTCAGGAAAAAACGCATACGCCCTTTTTGGCCAACCAAGCAAGCTTGCAAAGGAAATCTGCACTACAATGAAGTCTCACTTCCCCCCGGTCAAAAGGGCCATCTGAAAAAAGTGTAAAATCCAGAAAGGCAGGACAGGCCATGGAGAACTGGGAGCCTTGTTATGCTGATGGGCGGGATGTAAATTGCCAACAGCCACTCGGGAGAAGTGTATGGTGTTTCCTGAAACATCTAAAAAACAAAGCAACAGAGCCTAGGGCACTTCCACTTATGGTCCTATAGCTTAGGGAAATTAAAATCAAAAAGACACAGCCACCCCAAAGGTTGGGACGGCTCTGTTTACAAGAACCTGATTTACGGTACAAGTTCAACATCGCAGAAAGTGAAAAATGGATAAAAAGTTGTGGTACTTATGTACAATGCAATATCACTCAGCAAGGAAATCTATGTCATCAGGCCCGTAGCAGCATAATGAGTGGATTCAGGTATGATGATTCTAACTGAAATAAGTCACACAGAAAAAGAAACATCATAAGATATCACTAATACACGGAATGTAACCTTGGCTACACAGGAACTGAATTACAAAACACAACAGGGTATCAAATTAAGAAAACCAACTTATGCTTGCTTAAGGGGAAAGGTGAGTTGGGGTGCTGCATAAAACCAGAGATTGAAATGAGCACAGATAAAGTTCCTTAAGCCAAATATGGAATAGACAAGAGCTACTCCTTGCTCAACGAAATGGACTCAACACCCCATATTAAACGCCTAAGAATGTACCTGACTAGGAAGTATCTTAAAACCTATGGACTGCTATGTCTCCAAAAGAGAATCAAGCGTGTGTACAGGGCCATAAACGCAGCAGTGATAGGATTGGAGAGGTTCGGTGAGCAAATGAAGACCCTTTGAAGTCATATTGCATGGTACCCATTCCACGGGTCTCAACTCTCCAGGTTTAAGGTATTCTTCCTTCAGCTAAAACATGCATGTGGAACCCAGAGTATGATCAACCGTGTGAGCGGGAGACGTGTTCAAATATGTCTCAGTTTTCGTCCCCTGGTACCCGGGTGCAACATTCCAGACGCTTTACTAACACTCTCCCGACTTGGAGAGTCAGTGCCTTTAACCTCCTGTTTGGCCCAGTTTGCAATTTCTGCGGAAGATGAACAGGAATAGGGAGAACCAATGACAGAGTAGCTGGAGGTGTCTGGACGGGCAAATTTAACTCTCATTTCCCACCAGGAAGAGGAATTAACCAAAGGCTGCGCGTGCCGTGCCGGAACCAGATTAGGGCCTGAAGCCAACATGCGGTGTTGCGGCCAGCTCACGAGAAAGCGAGTTGAAGAAAGGAGCTCAGGGGCACTGTAATTCACAAACCTGCAGAGTTATAAGTGATAGCTATCGTCCAAAAATATACTGAAGTAAGGCGGCCAAGAGGACTTGAAAGCAGTGCAGAATTGCAGGAAACCGATTTCAGGAGGTAGACTGGAATTGCATTTAAAGCATAGGAAAAGAGGCAGAACGTCCACAATGATGCACTTGGCCAAAAAGGGCGTATGCGTTTTTTCCTGAATATATTCAGGAAAAAACGCATACGCCCTTTTTGGCCAACCAAGCAAGCTTGCAAAGGAAATCTGCACTACAATGAAGTCTCACTTCCCCCCGGTCAAAAGGGCCATCTGAAAAAAGTGTAAAATCCAGAAAGGCAGGACAGGCCATGGAGAACTGGGAGCCTTGTTATGCTGATGGGCGGGATGTAAATTGCCAACAGCCACTCGGGAGAAGTGTATGGTGTTTCCTGAAACATCTAAAAAACAAAGCAACAGAGCCTAGGGCACTTCCACTTATGGTCCTATAGCTTAGGGAAATTAAAATCAAAAAGACACAGCCACCCCAAAGGTTGGGACGGCTCTGTTTACAAGAACCTGATTTACGGTACAAGTTCAACAACGCAGAAAGTGAAAAATGGATAAAGAAGTTGTGGTACTTATGTACAATGCAATATCACTCAGCAAGGAAATCTATGTCATCAGGCCCGTAGCAGCATAATGAGTGGATTCAGGTATGATGATTCTAACTGAAATAAGTCACACAGAAAAAGAAACATCATAAGATATCACTAATACACGGAATGTAACCTTGGCTACACAGGAACTGAATTCCAAAACAGAACAGGGTCTCAACTTTAGAAACCCAACTTATGCTTGCTTAAGGGGAAAGGTGAGTTGGGGTGCTGCATAAAACCAGAGATTGAAATGAGCACAGATAAAGTTCCTTAAGCCAAATATGGAATAGACAAGAGCTACTCCTTGCTCAAGGAAATGGACTCAACACCCCATATTAAACGCCTAAGCATGTACCTGACTAGGAAGTATCTTAAAACCTATGGATTGCTATGTCTCCGAAAGAGAACCAAGCGTGTGTACAGGGGCATAAACGCAGCAGTGATAGGACTGGAGAGGTTCGGTGAGCAAATGAAGACCCTTTGAAGTCATATTGCATGGTACCCATTCCACGGGTCTCAACTCTCCAGGTTTAAGGTATTCTTCCTTCAGCTAAAACATGCATGTTGAACCCAGAGTATGATCAACCGTGTGAGCGGGAGACGTGTTCCAATATGTGTCAGTTTTCGTCACCTGGTACTCGGGTGCAACATTCCAGACGCTTTACTAACACTCTCCCGACTTGGAGAGTCAGTGCCTTTAACCTCCTGTTTGGCCCAGTTTGCAATTTCTGCGGAAGATGAACAGGAATAGGGAGAACCAATGACAGACTAGCTGGAGGTGTCTGGACGGGCAAATTTAACTCTCATTTCCCACCAGGAAGGGGAATTAACCAAAGGCTCAGCGTGCCGTGCCGGGACCAGATTAGGGCCTGAAGCACTCCTGCGGTGTTGCGGCCAGCTCACGAGAAAGCGAGTTGAAGAAAGGAGCTCAGGGGCACTGTAATTCACAAACCTGCAGAGTTATAAATGACAGCTATCGTCCAAAAATATACTGAAGTAAGGCTGCCAAGAGGACTTGAAAGCCGTGCAGAATTGCAGGAAACCGATTTCAGGAGGTAGACTGGAATTGCATTTAAAGCATAGGAAAAGAGGCAGAACGTCCACAGTGATGCACTTGTCCAAAAAGGGCGTATGCGTTTCTTCCTGAATATATTCAGGAAAAAACGCATACGCCCTTTTTGGCCAACCAAGCAAGCTTGCAAAGGAAATCTGCACTACAATGAAGTCTCACTTCCCCCCGGTCAAAAGGGCCATCTGAAAAAAGTGTAAAATCCAGAAAGGCAGGACAGGCCATGGAGAACTGGGAGCCTTGTTATGCTGATGGGCGGGATGTAAATTGCCAACAGCCACTCGGGAGAAGTGTATGGTGTTTCCTGAAACATCTAAAAAAGAAAGCAACAGAGCCTAGGGCACTTCCACTTATGGTCCTATAGCTTAGGGAAATTAAAATCAAAAAGACACAGCCACCCCAAAGGTTGGGACGGCTCTGTTTACAAGAACCTGATTTACCGTACAAGTTCAACATCGCAGAAAGTGAAAAATGGATAAAGAAGTTGTGGTACTTATGTACAATGCAATATCACTCAGCAAGGAAATCTATGTCATCAGGCCCGTAGCAGCATAATGAGTGGATTCAGGTATGATGATTCTAACTGAAATAAGTCACACAGAAAAAGAAACATCATAAGATATCACTAATACACGGAATGTAACCTTGGCTACACAGGAACTGAATTACAAAACACAACAGGGTCTCAAATTAAGAAAACCAACTTATGCTTGCTTAAGGGGAAAGGTGAGTTGGGGTGCTGCATAAAACCAGAGATTGAAATGAGCACAGATAAAGTTCCTTAAGCCAAATATGGAATAGACAAGAGCTACTCCTTGCTCAACGAAATGGACACAACACCCCATATTAAACGCCTAAGAATGTACCTGACTAGGAAGTATCTTAAAACCTATGGACTGCTATGTCTCCGAAAGAGAATCAAGCGTGTGTACAGGGGCATAAACGCAGCAGTGATAGGATTGGAGAGGTTCGGTGAGCAAATGAAGACCCTTTGAAGTCATATTGCATGGTACCCATTCCACGGGTCTCAACTTTCCAGGTTTAAGGTATTCTTCCTTCAGCTAAAACATGCATGTGGAACCCAGAGTATGATCAACCGTGTGATCGGGAGACGTGTTCCAATATGTCTCAGTTTTCGTCCCCTGGTACTCGGGTGCAACATTCCAGACGCTTTACTAACACTCTCCCGACTTGGAGAGTCAGTGCCTTTAACCTCCTGTTTGGCCCAGTTTGCAATTTCTGCGGAAGATGAACAGGAATAGGGAGAACCAATGACAGACTAGCTGGAGGTGTCTGGACGGGCAAATTTAACTCTCATTTCCCACCAGGAAGAGGAATTAACCAAAGGCTCAGCGTGCCGTGCCGGAACCAGATTAGGGCCTGAAGCAATCCTGCGGTGTTGCCGCCACCTCACGAGAAAGCGAGTTGAAGAAAGGAGCTCAGGGGCACTGTAATTCACAAACCTGCAGAGTTATAAGTGATAGCTATCGTCCAAAAATGTACTGAAGTAAGGCTGCCAAGAGGAGTTGAATGCGGTGCAGAATTGCAGGAAACCGATTTCAGGAGGTAGACTGGAATTGCATTTAAAGCATAGGAAAAGAGGCAGAACGTCCACAATGATGCACTTGTCCAAAAAGGGCGTATGCGTTTCTTCCTGAATATATTCAGGAAAAAACGCATACGCCCTTTTTGGCCAACCAAGCAAGCTTGCAAAGGAAATCTGCACTACAATGAAGTCTCACTTCCCCCCGGTCAAAAGGGCCATCTGAAAAAAGTGTAAAATCCAGAAAGGCAGGACAGGCCATGGAGAACTGGGAGCCTTGTTATGCTGATGGGCGGGATGTAAATTGCCAACAGCCACTCGGGAGAAGTGTATGGTGTTTCCTGAAACATCTAAAAAACAAAGCAACAGAGCCTAGGGCACTTCCACTTATGGTCCTATAGCTTAGGGAAATTAAAATCAAAAAGACACAGCCACCCCAAAGGTTGGGACGGCTCTGTTTACAAGAACCTGATTTACGGTACAAGTTCAACAACGCAGAAAGTGAAAAATGGATAAAGAAGTTGTGGTACTTATGTACAATGCAATATCACTCAGCAAGGAAATCTATGTCATCAGGCCCGTAGCAGCATAATGAGTGGATTCAGGTATGATGATTCTAACTGAAATAAGTCACACAGAAAAAGAAACATCATAAGATATCACTAATACACGGAATGTAACCTTGGCTACACAGGAACTGAATTACAAAACACAACAGGGTCTCAAATTAAGAAAACCAACTTATGCTTGCTTAAGGGGAAAGGTGAGTTGGGGTGCTGCATAAAACCAGAGATTGAAATGAGCACAGATAAAGTTCCTTAAGCCAAATATGGAATAGACAAGAGCTACTCCTTGCTCAACGAAATGGACTCAACACCCCATATTAAACGCCTAAGAATGTACCTGACTAGGAAGTATCTTAAAACCTATGGACTGCTATGTCTCCGAAAGAGAATCAAGCGTGTGTACAGGGGCATAAACGCAGCAGTGATAGGATTGGAGAGGTTCGGTGAGCAAATGAAGACCCTTTGAAGTCATATTGCATGGTACCCATTCCACGGGTCTCAACTTTCCAGGTTTAAGGTATTCTTCCTTCAGCTAAAACATGCATGTGGAACCCAGAGTATGATCAACCGTGTGAGCGGGAGACGTGTTCAAATATGTCTCAGTTTTCGTCCCCTGGTACCCGGGTGCAACATTCCAGACGCTTTACTAACACTCTCCCGACTTGGAGAGTCAGTGCCTTTAACCTCCTGTTTGGCCCAGTTTGCAATTTCTGCGGAAGATGAACAGGAATAGGGAGAACCAATGACAGACTAGCTGGAGGTGTCTGGACGGGCAAATTTAACTCTCATTTCCCACCAGGAAGAGGAATTAACCAAAGGCTCAGCGTGCCGTGCCGGAACCAGATTAGGGCCTGAAGCAATCCTGCGGTGTTGCGGCCAGCTCACGAGAAAGCGAGTTGAAGAAAGGAGCTCAGGGGCACTGTAATTCACAAACCTGCAGAGTTATAAGTGATAGCTATCGTCCAAAAATGTACTGAAGTAAGGCTGCCAAGAGGACTTGAAAGCGGGGCAGAATTGCAGGAAACCGATTTCAGGAGGTAGACTGGAATTGCATTTAAAGCATAGGAAAAGAGGCAGAACGTCCACAATGATGCACTTGGCCAAAAAGTGCGTATGCGTTTTTTCCTGAATATATTCAGGAAAAAACGCATACGCCCTTTTTGGCCAACCAAGCAAGCTTGCAAAGGAAATCTGCACTACAATGAAGTCTCACTTCCCCCCGGTCAAAAGGGCCATCTGAAAAAAGTGTAAAATCCAGAAAGGCAGGACAGGCCATGGAGAACTGGGAGCCTTGTTATGCTGATGGGCGGGATGTAAATTACCAACAGCCACTCGGGAGAAGTGTATGGTGTTTCCTGAAACATCTAAAAAACAAAGCAACAGAGCCTAGGGCACTTCCACTTATGGTCCTATAGCTTAGGGAAATTAAAATCAAAAAGACACAGCCACCCCAAAGGTTGGGACTGCTCTGTTTACAAGAACCTGATTTACGGTACAAGTTCAACATCGCAGAAAGTGAAAAATGGATAAAGAAGTTGTGGTACTTACGTACAATGCAATATCACTCAGCAAGGAAATCTATGTCATCAGGCCTGTAGCGGCATAATGAGTGGATTCAGGTATGATGATTCTAACTGAAATAAGTCACACAGAGAAAGAAACATCATAAGATATCACTAATACACGGAATGTAACCTTGGCTACACAGGAACTGAATTACAAAACACAACAGGGTCTCAAATTAAGAAAACCAACTTATGCTTGCTTAAGGGGAAAGGTGAGTTGGGGTGCTGCATAAAACCAGAGATTGAAATGAGCACAGATAAAGTTCCTTAAGCCAAATATGGAATAGACAAGAGCTACTCCTTGCTCAACGAAATGGACTCAACACCCCATATTAAACGCCTAAGAATGTACCTGACTAGGAAGTATCTTAAAACCTATGGACTGCTATGTCTCCGAAAGAGAATCAAGCGTGTGTACAGGGGCATAAACGCAGCAGTGATAGGATTGGAGAGGTTCGGTGAGCAAATGAAGACCCTTTGAAGTCATATTGCATGGTACCCATTCCACGGGTCTCAACTTTCCAGGTTTAAGGTATTCTTCCTTCAGCTAAAACATGCATGTGGAACCCAGAGTATGATCAACCGTGTGAGCGGGAGACGTGTTCAAATATGTCTCAGTTTTCGTCCCCTGGTACCCGGGTGCAACATTCCAGACGCTTTACTAACACTCTCCCGACTTGGAGAGTCAGTGCCTTTAACCTCCTGTTTGGCCCAGTTTGCAATTTCTGCGGAAGATGAACAGGAATAGGGAGAACCAATGACAGACTAGCTGGAGGTGTCTGGACGGGCAAATTTAACTCTCATTTCCCACCAGGAAGAGGAATTAACCAAAGGCTCAGCGTGCCGTGCCGGAACCAGATTAGGGCCTGAAGCAATCCTGCGGTGTTGCGGCCAGCTCACGAGAAAGCGAGTTGAAGAAAGGAGCTCAGGGGCACTGTAATTCACAAACCTGCAGAGTTAAAAGTGATAGCTATCGTCCAAAAATGTACTGAAGTAAGGCTGCCAGGAGGACTTGAAAGCGGTGCAGAATTGCAGGAAACCGATTTCAGGAGGTAGACTGGAATTGCATTTAAAGCATAGGAAAAGAGGCAGAACGTCCACAATGATGCACTTGGCCAAAAAGGGCGTATGCGTTTTTTCCTGAATATATTCAGGAAAAAACGCATACGCCCTTTTTGGCCAACCAAGCAAGCTTGCAAAGGAAATCTGCACTACAATGAAGTCTCACTTCCCCCCGGTCAAAAGGGCCATCTGAAAAAAGTGTAAAATCCAGAAAGGCAGGACAGGCCATGGAGAACTGGGAGCCTTGTTATGCTGATGGGCGGGATGTAAATTGCCAACAGCCACTCTGGAGAAGTGTATGGTGTTTCCTGAAACATCTAAAAAACAAAGCAACAGAGCCTAGGGCACTTCCACTTATGGTCCTATAGCTTAGGGAAATTAAAATCAAAAAGACACAGCCACCCCAAAGGTTGGGACGGCTCTGTTTACAAGAACCTGGCTTACGGTACAAGTTCAATATCGCAGAAAGTGAAAAATGGATAAAGAAGTTGTGGTACTTACGTACAATGCAATATCACTCAGCAAGGAAATCTATGTCATCAGGCCCGTAGCAGCATAATGAGTGGATTCAGGTATGATGATTCTAACTGAAATAAGTCACACAGAAAAAGAAACATCATAAGATATCAATAATACACGGAATGTAACCTTGGCTACACAGGAACTGAATTCCAAAACAGAACAGGGTCTCAAATTTAGAAACCCAACTTATGCTTGCTTAAGGGGAAAGGTGAGTTGGGGTGCTGCATAAAACCAGAGATTGAAATGAGCACAGATAAAGTTCCTTAAGCCAAATATGGAATAGACAAGAGCTACTCCTTGCTCAACGAAATGGACTCAACACCCCATATTAAATGCCTAAGCATGTACCTGACTAGGAAGTATCTTAAAACCTATGGATTGCTATGTCTCCGAAAGAGAACTAAGCGTGTGTACAGGGGCATAAACGCAGCAGTGATAGGACTGGAGAGGTTCGGTGAGCAAATGAAGACCCTTTGAAGTCATATTGCATGGTACCCATTCCACGGGTCTCAACTCTCCAGGTTTAAGGTATTCTTCCTTCAGCTAAAACATGCATGTGGAACCCAGAGTATGATCAACCGTGTGAGCGGGAGACGTGTTCCAATATGTGTCAGTTTTCGTCCCCTGGTACTCGGGTGCAACATTCCAGACGCTTTACTAACACTCTCCCGACTTGGAGAGTCAGTGCCTTTAACCTCCTGTTTGGCCCAGTTTGCAATTTCTGCGGAAGATGAACAGGAATAGGGAGAACCAATGACAGACTAGCTGGAGGTGTCTGGACGGGCAAATTTAACTCTCATTTCCCACCAGGAAGGGGAATTAACCAAAGGCTCAGCGTGCCGTGCCGGAACCAGATTAGGGCCTGAAGCACTCCTGCGGTGTTGCGGCCAGCTCACGAGAAAGCGAGTTGAAGAAAGGAGCTCAGGGACACTGTAATTCACAAACCTGCAGAGTTATAAATGACAGCTATCGTCCAAAAATATACTGAAGTAAGGTTGCCAAGAGGACTTGAAAGCGGTGCAGAATTGCAGGAAACCGATTTCAGGAGGTAGACTGGAATTGCATTTAAAGCATAGGAAAAGAGGCAGAACGTCCACAATGATGCACTTGGGCAAAAAGGGCGTATGTGTTTTTTCCTGAATATATTCAGGAAAAAACGCATACGCCCTTTTTGGCCAACCAAGCAAGCTTGCAAAGGAAATCTGCACTACAATGAAGTCTCACTTCCCCCCGGTCAAAAGGGCCATCTGAAAAAAGTGTAAAATCCAGAAAGGCAGGACAGGCCATGGAGAACTGGGAGCCTTGTTATGCTGATGGGCGGGATGTAAATTGCCAACAGCCACTCGGGAGAAGTGTATGGTGTTTCCTGAAACATCTAAAAAAGAAAGCAACAGAGCCTAGGGCACTTCCACTTATGGTCCTATAGCTTAGGGAAATTAAAATCAAAAAGACACAGCCACCCCAACGGTTGGGACGGCTCTGTTTACAAGAACCTGGTTTACGGTACAAGTTCAATATCGCAGAAAGTGAAAAATGGATAAAGAAGTTGTGGTACTTACGTACAATGCAATATCACTCAGCAATGAAATCTATGTCATCAGGCCCGTAGCAGCATAATGAGTGGATTCAGGTATGATGATTCTAACTGAAATAAGTCACACAGAAAAAGAAACATCATAAGATATCACTAATACACGGAATGTAACCTTGGCTACACAGGAACTGAATTCCAAAACAGAACAGGGTCTCAAATTTAGAAACCCAACTTATGCTTGCTTAAGGGGAAAGGTGAGTTGGGGTGCTGCATAAAACCAAAGATTGAAATGAGCACAGATAATGTTCCTTAAGCCAAATATGGAATAGACAAGAGCTACTCCTTGCTCAACGAAATGGACTCAACACCCCATATTAAACGCCTAAGAATGTACCTGACTAGGAAGTATCTTAAAACCTATGGACTGCTATGTCTCCGAAAGAGAATCAAGCGTGTGTACAGGGGCATAAACACAGCAGTGATAGGATTGGAGAGATTCGGTGAGCAAATGAAGACCCTTTGAAGTCATATTGCATGGTACCCATTCCACGGGTCTCAACTCTCCAGGTTTAAGGTATTCTTCCTTCAGCTAAAACATGCATGTGGAACCCAGACTATGATCAACCGTGTGAGCGGGAGACGTGTTCAAATATGTCTCAGTTTTCGTCCCCTGGTACCCGGGTGCAACATTCCAGACGCTTTACTAACACTCTCCCGACTTGGAGAGTCAGTGCCTTTAACCTCCTGTTTGGCCCAGTTTGCAATTTCTGCGGAAGATGAACAGGAATAGGGAGAATCAATGAAGACTAGCTGGAGGTGTCTGGACGGGCAAATTTAACTCTCATTTCCCACCAGGAAGAGGAATTAACCAAAGGCTCAGCGTGCCGTGCCGGAACCAGATTAGGGCCTGAAGCAATCCTGCGGTGTTGCGGCCAGCTCACGAGAAAGCGAGTTGAAGAAAGGAGCTCAGGGGCACTGTAATTCAGAAACCTGCAGAGTTATAAGTGATAGCTATCGTCCAAAAATATACTGAAGTAAGGCTGCCAAGAGGACTTGAAAGCGGTGCAGAATTGCAGGAAACCGATTTCAGGAGGTAGACTGGAATTGCATTTAAAGCATAGGAAAAGAGGCAGAACGTCCACAATGATGCACTTGGCCAAAAAGGGCGTATGCGTTTTTTCCTGAATATATTCAGGAAAAAACGCATACGCCCTTTTTGGCCAACCAAGCAAGCTTGCAAAGGAAATCTGCACTACAATGAAGTCTCACTTCCCCGCGGTCAAAAGGGCCATCTGAAAAAAGTGTAAAATCCAGAAAGGCAGGACAGGCCATGGAGAACTGGGAGCCTTGTTATGCTGATGGGCGGGATGTAAATTGCCAACAGCCACTCGGGAGAAGTGTATGGTGTTTCCTGAAACATCTAAAAAACAAAGCAACAGAGCCTAGGGCACTTCCACTTATGGTCCTATAGCTTAGGGAAATTAAAATCAAAAAGACACAGCCACCCCAAAGGTTGGGACTGCTCTGTTTACAAGAACCTGGCTTACGGTACAAGTTCAATATCGCAGAAAGTGAAAAATGGATAAAGAAGTTGTGGTACTTACGTACAATGCAATATCACTCAGCAAGGAAATCTATGTCATCAGGCCCGTAGCAGCATAATGAGTGGATTCAGGTATGATGATTCTAACTGAAATAAGTCACACAGAAAAAGAAACATCATAAGATATCACTAATACACGGAATGTAACCTTGGCTACACAGGAACTGAATTACAAAACAGAACAGGGTCTCAAATTTAGAAACCCAACTTATGCTTGCTTAAGGGGAAAGGTGAGTTGGGGTGCTGCATAAAACCAGAGATTGAAATGAGCACAGATAAAGTTCCTTAAGCCAAATATGGAATAGACAAGAGCTACTCCTTGCTCAAGGAAATGGACTCAACACCCCATATTAAATGCCTAAGCATGTACCTGAATAGGAAGTATCTTAAAACCTATGGATTGCTATGTCTCCGAAAGAGAACCAAGCGTGTGTACAGGGGCATAAACGCAGCAGTGATAGGACTGGAGAGGTTCGGTGAGCAAATGAAGACCCTTTGAAGTCATATTGCATGGTACCCATTCCACGGGTCTCAACTCTCCAGGTTTAAGGTATTCTTCCTTCAGCTAAAACATGCATGTGGAACCCAGAGTATGATCAACCGTGTGATCGGGAGACGTGTTCCAATATGTGTCAGTTTTCGTCCCCTGGTACTCGGGTGCAACATTCCAGACGCTTTACTAACACTCTCCCGACTTGGAGAGTCAGTGCCTTTAACCTCCTGTTTGGCCCAGTTTGCAATTTCTGCGGAAGATGAACAGGAATAGGGAGAACCAATGACAGACTAGCTGGAGGTGTCTGGACGGGCAAATTTAACTCTCATTTCCCACCAGGAAGGGGAATTAACCAAAGGCTCAGCGTGCCGTGCCGGAACCAGATTAGGTCCTGAAGCACTCCTGCGGTGTTGCGGCCAGCTCACGAGAAAGCGAGTTGAAGAAAGGAGCTCAGGGGCACTGTAATTCACAAACCTGCAGAGTTATAAATGACAGCTATCGTCCAAAAATATACTGAAGTAAGGCTGCCAAGAGGACTTGAAAGCGGGGCAGAATTGCAGGAAACCGATTTCAGGAGGTAGACTGGAATTGCATTTAAAGCATAGGAAAAGAGGCAGAACGTCCACAATGATGCACTTGGGCAAAAAGGGCGTATGTGTTTTTTCCTGAATATATTCAGGAAAAAACGCATACGCGCTTTTTGGCCAACCAAGCAAGCTTGCAAAGGAAATCTGCACTACAATGAAGTCTCACTTCCCCCCGGTCAAAAGGGCCATCTGAAAAAAGTGTAAAATCCAGAAAGGCAGGACAGGCCATGGAGAACTGGGAGCCTTGTTATGCTGATGGGCGGGATGTAAATTGCCAACAGCCACTCGGGAGAAGTGTATGGTGTTTCCTGAAACATCTAAAAAACAAAGCAACAGAGCCTAGGGCACTTCCACTTATGGTCCTATAGCTTAGGGAAATTAAAATCAAAAAGACACAGCCACCCCAACGGTTGGGACGGCTCTGTTTACAAGAACCTGGTTTACGGTACAAGTTCAATATCGCAGAAAGTGAAAAATGGATAAAGAAGTTGTGGTACTTACGTACAATGCAATATCACTCAGCAATGAAATCTATGTCATCAGGCCCGTAGCAGCATAATGAGTGGATTCAGGTATGATGATTCTAACTGAAATAAGTCACACAGAAAAAGAAACATCATAAGATATCACTAATACACGGAATGTAACCTTGGCTACACAGGAACAGAATTCCAAAACAGATCAGGGTCTCAAATTAAGAAAACCAACTTATGCTTCCTTAAGGGGAAAGGTGAGTTGGGGTGCTGCATAAAACCAGAGATTGAAATGAGCACAGATAAAGTTCCTTAAGCCAAATATGGAATAGACAAGAGCTACTCCTTGCTCAACGAAATGGACTCAACACCCCATATTAAACGCCTAAGAATGTACCTGACTAGGAAGTATCTTAAAACCTATGGACTGCTATGTCTCCGAAAGAGAATCAAGCGTGTGTACAGGGGCATAAACGCAGCAGTGATAGGATTGGAGAGATTCGGTGAGCAAATGAAGACCCTTTGAAGTCATATTGCATGGTACCCATTCCACGGGTCTCAACTCTCCAGGTTTAAGGTATTCTTCCTTCAGCTAAAACATGCATGTGGAACCCAGAGTATGATCAACCATGTGAGCGGGAGACGTGTTCAAATATGTCTCAGTTTTCGTCCCCTGGTACCCGGGTGCAACATTCCAGACGCTTTACTAACACTCTCCCGACTTGGAGAGTCAGTGCCTTTAACCTCCTGTTTGGCCCAGTTTGCAATTTCTGCGGAAGATGAACAGGAATAGGGAGAACCAATGAAGACTAGCTGGAGGTGTCTGGACGGGCAAATTTAACTCTCATTTCCCACCAGGAAGAGGAATTAACCAAAGGCTCAGCGTGCCGTGCCGGAACCAGATTAGGGCCTGAAGCAATCCTGCGGTGTTGCGGCCAGCTCACGAGAAAGCGAGTTGAAGAAAGGAGCTCAGGGGCAATGTAATTCACAAACCTGCAGAGTTATAAGTGATAGCTATCGTCCAAAAATATACTGAAGTAAGGCTGCCAAGAGGACTTGAAAGCGGTGCAGAATTGCAGGAAACCGATTTCAGGAGGTAGACTGGAATTGCATTTAAAGCATAGGAAAAGAGGCAGAACGTCCACAATGATGCACTTGGCCAAAAAGGGCGTATGCGTTTCTTCCTGAATATATTCAGGAAAAAACGCATACGCACTTTTTGGCCAACCAAGCAAGCTTGCAAAGGAAATCTGCACTACAATGAAGTCTCACTTCCCCGCGGTCAAAAGGGCCATCTGAAAAAAGTGTAAAATCCAGAAAGGCAGGACAGGCCATGGAGAACTGGGAGCCTTGTTATGCTGATGGGCGGGATGTAAATTGCCAACAGCCACTCGGGAGAAGTGTATGGTGTTTCCTGAAACATCTAAAAAACAAAGCAACAGAGCCTAGGGCACTTCCACTTATGGTCCTATAGCTTAGGGAAATTAAAATCAAAAAGACACAGCCACCCCAAAGGTTGGGACTGCTCTGTTTACAAGAACCTGATTTACGGTACAAGTTCAACATCGCAGAAAGTGAAAAATGGATAAAGAAGTTGTGGTACTTACGTACAATGCAATATCACTCAGCAAGGAAATCTATGTCATCAGGCCCGTAGCAGCATAATGAGTGGATTCAGGTATGATGATTCTAACTGAAATAAGTCACACAGAAAAAGAAACATCATAAGATATCACTAATACACGGAATGTAACCTTGGCTACACAGGAACTGAATTACAAAACACAACAGGGTCTCAAATTTAGAAACCCAACTTATGCTTGCTTAAGGGGAAAGGTGAGTTGGGGTGCTGCATAAAACCAGAGATTGAAATGAGCACAGATAAAGTTCCTTAAGCCAAATATGGAATAGACAAGAGCTACTCCTTGCTCAACGAAGTGGACTCAACACCCCATATTAAACGCCTAAGCATGTACCTGACTAGGAAGTATCTTAAAACCTATGGATTGCTATGTCTCCGAAAGCTAACCAAGTGTGTGTACAGGGGCATAAACGCAGCAGTGATAGGACTGGAGAGGTTCGGTGAGCAAATGAAGACCCTTTGAAGTCATATTGCATGGTACCCATTCTAAGGGTCTCAACTCTCCAGGTTTAAGGTATTCTTCCTTCAGCTAAAATATGCATGTGGAACCCAGAGTATGATCAACCGTGTGATCGGGAGACGTGTTCCAATATGTGTCAGTTTTCGTCCCCTGGTACTCGGGTGCAACATTCCAGACGCTTTACTAACACTCTCCCGACTTGGAGAGTCAGTGCCTTTAACCTCCTGTTTGGCCCAGTTTGCAATTTCTGCGGAAGATGAACAGGAATAGGGAGAACCAATGACAGACTAGCTGGAGGTGTCTGGACGGGCAAATTTAACTCTCATTTCCCACCAGGAAGGGGAATTAACCAAAGGCTCAGCGTGCCGTGCCGGAACCAGATTAGGACCTGAAGCACTCCTGCGGTGTTGTGGCCAGCTCACGAGAAAGCGAGTTGAAGAAAGGAGCTCAGGGGCACTGTAATTCACAAACCTGCAGAGTTATAAATGACAGCTATCGTCCAAAAATATACTGAAGTAAGGCTGCCAAGAGGACTTGAAAGCGGGGCAGAATTGCAGGAAACCGATTTCAGGAGGTAGACTGGAATTGCATTGAAAGCATAGGAAAAGAGGCAGAACGTCCACAATGATGCACTTGGGCAAAGAGGGCGTATGCGTTTTTTCCTGAATATATTCAGGAAAAAATGCATACGCCCTTTTTGGCCAACCAAGCAAGCTTGCAAAGGAAATCTGCACTACAATGAAGTCTCACTTCCCCCCGGTCAAAAGGGCCATCTGAAAAAAGTGTAAAATCCAGAAAGGCAGGACAGGCCATGGAGAACTGGGAGCCTTGTTATGCTGATGGGCGGGATGTAAATTGCCAACAGCCACTCGGGAGAAGTGTATGGTGTTTCCTGAAACATCTAAAAAACAAAGCAACAGAGCCTAGGGCACTTCCACTTATGGTCCTATAGCTTAGGGAAATTAAAATCAAAAAGACACAGCCACCCCAACGGTTGGGACGGCTCTGTTTACAAGAACCTGGTTTACGGTACAAGTTCAATATCGCAGAAAGTGAAAACTGGATAAAGAAGTTGTGGTACTTACGTACAATGCAATATCACTCAGCAAGGAAATCTATGTCATCAGGCCCGTAGCAGCATGATGAGTGGATTCAGGTATGATGATTCTAACTGAAATAAGTCACACAGAAAAAGAAACATCATAAGATATCACTAATACACGGAATGTAACCTTGGCTACACAGGAACTGAATTCCAAAACAGAAAAGGGTCTCAAATTAAGAAAACCAACTTATGCTTCCTTAAGGGGAAAGGTGAGTTGGGGTGCTGCATAAAACCAGAGATTGAAATGAGCACAGATAAAGTTCCTTAAGCCAAATATGGAATAGACAAGAGCTACTCCTTGCTCAACGAAATGGACTCAACACCCCATATTAAACGCCTAAGAATGTACCTGACTAGGAAGTATCTTAAAACCTATGGACTGCTATGTCTCCGAAAGAGAATCAAGCGTGTGTGCAGGGGCATAAACGCAGCAGTGATAGGACTGGAGAGGTTCGGTGAGCAAATGAAGACCCTTTGAAGTCATATTGCATGGTACCCATTCCAGGGGTCTCAACTTTCCAGGTTTAAGGTATTCTTTCTTCAGCTAAAACATGCATGTTGAACCCAGAGTATGATCAACCGTGTGAGCGGGAGACGTGTTCCAATATGTGTCAGTTTTCGTCACCTGGTACTCGGGTGCAACATTCCAGACGCTTTACTAACACTCTCCCGACTTGGAGAGTCAGTGCCTTTAACCTCCTGTTTGGCCCAGTTTGCAATTTCTGCGGAAGATGAACAGGAATAGGGAGAACCAATGACAGACTAGCTGGAGGTGTCTGGACGGGCAAATTTAACTCTCATTTCCCACCAGGAAGAGGAATTAACCAAAGGCTCAGCGTGCCGTGCCGGAACCAGATTAGGGCCTGAAGCAATCCTGCGGTGTTGCGGCCAGCTCACGAGAAAGCGAGTTGAAGAAAGGAGCTCAGGGGCACTGTAATTCACAAACCTGCAGAGTTATAAGTGATAGCTATCGTCCAAAAATATACTGAAGTAAGGCTGCCAAGAGGACTTGAAAGCGGTGCAGAATTGCAGGAAACCGATTTCAGGAGGTAGACTGGAATTGCATTTAAAGCATAGGAAAAGAGGCAGAACGTCCACAATGATGCACTTGTCCAAAAAGGGCGTATGCGTTTCCTCCTGAATATATTCAGGAAAAAACGCATACGCCCTTTTTGGCCAACCAAGCAAGCTTGCAAAGGAAATCTGCACTACAATGAAGTCTCACTTCCCCGTGGTCAAAAGGGCCATCTGAAAAAAGTGTAAAATCCAGAAAGGCAGGACAGGCCATGGAGAACTGGGAGCCTTTTTATGCTGATGGGCGGGATGTAAATTGCCAACAGCCACTCGGGAGAAGTGTATGGTGTTTCCTGAAACATCTAAAAAACAAAGCAACAGAGCCTAGGGCACTTCCACTTATGGTCCTATAGCTTAGGGAAATTAAAATCAAAAAGACACAGCCACCCCAAAGGTTGGGACGGCTCTGTTTACAAGAACCTGGTTTACGGTACAAGTTCAATATCGCAGAAAGTGAAAAATGGATAAAGAAGTTGTGGTACTTACGTACAATGCAATATCACTCAGCAAGGAAATCTATGTCATCAGGCCCGTAGCAGCATGATGAGTGGATTCAGGTATGATGATTCTAACTGAAATAAGTCACACAGAAAAAGAAACATCATAAGATATCACTAATACACGGAATGTAAACTTGGCTACACAGGAACTGAATTCCAAAACAGAACAGGGTCTCAAATTTAGAAACCCAACTTATGCTTGCTTAAGGGGAAAGGTGAGTTGGGGTGCTGCATAAAACCAGAGATTGAAAGGAGCACAGATAAAGTTCCTTAAGCCAAATATGGAATAGACAAGAGCTACTCCTTGCTCAAGGAAATGGACTCAACACCCCATATTAAACGCCTAAGCATGTACCTGACTAGGAAGTATCTTAAAACCTATGGATTGCTATGTCTCCGAAAGAGAACCAAGCGTGTGTACAGGGGCATAAACGCAGCAGTGATAGGACGGGAGAGGTTCGGTGAGCAAATGAAGACCCTTTGAAGTCATATTGCATGGTACCCATTCCACGGGTCTCAACTCTCCAGGTTTAAGGTATTCTTCCTTCAGCTAAAATATGCATGTGAAACCCAGAGTATGATCAACCGTGTGATCGGGAGACGTGTTCCAATATGTGTCAGTTTTCGTCCCCTGGTACTCGGGTGCAACATTCCAGACGCTTTACTAACACTCTCCCGACTTGGAGAGTCAGTGCCTTTAACCTCCTGTTTGGCCCAGTTTGCAATTTCTGCGGAAGATGAACAGGAATAGGGAGAACCAATGACAGACTAGCTGGAGGTGTCTGGACGGGCAAATTTAACTCTCATTTCCCACCAGGAAGGGGAATTAACCAAAGGCTCAGCATGCCGTGCCGGAACCAGATTAGGGCCTGAAGCACTCCTGCGGTGTTGCGGCCAGCTCACGAGAAAGCGAGTTGAAGAAAGGAGCTCAGGGGCACTGTAATTCACAAACCTGCAGAGTTATAAATGACAGCTATCGTCCAAAAATATACTGAAGTAAGGCTGCCAAGAGGACTTGAAAGCGGGGCAGAATTGCAGGAAACCGATTTCAGGAGGTAGACTGGAATTGCATTTAAAGCATAGGAAAAGAGGCAGAACGTCCACAATGATGCACTTGTCCAAAAAGGGCGTATGCGTTTTTTCCTGAATATATTCAGGAAAAAACGCATACACACTTTTTGGCCAACCAAGCAAGCTTGCAAAGGAAATCTGCACTACAATGAAGTCTCACTTCCCCCCGGTCAAAAGGGCCATCTGAAAAAAGTGTAAAATCCAGAAAGGCAGGACAGGCCATGGAGAACTGGGAGCCTTGTTATGCTGATGGGTGGGATGTAAATTGCCAACAGCCACTCGGGAGAAGTGTATGGTGTTTCCTGAAACATCTAAAAAACAAAGCAACAGAGCCTAGGGCACTTCCACTTATGGTCCTATAGCTTAGGGAAATTAAAATCAAAAAGACACAGCCACCCCAACGGTTGGGACGGCTCTGTTTACAAGAACCTGATTTACGGTACAAGTTCAATATCGCAGAAAGTGAAAACTGGATAAAGAAGTTGTGGTACTTACGTACAATGCAATATCACTCAGCAAGGAAATCTATGTCATCAGGCCCGTAGCAGCATAATGAGTGGATTCAGGTATGATGATTCAACTGAAATAAGTCACACAGAAAAAGAAACATCATAAGATATCACTAATACACGGAATGTAACCTTGGCTACACAGGAACTGAATTACAAAACACAACAGGGTCTCAAATTAAGAAAACCAACTTATGCTTCCTTAAGGGGAAAGGTGAGTTGGGGTGCTGCATAAAACCAGAGATTGAAATGAGCACAGATAAAGTTCCTTAAGCCAAATATGGAATAGACAAGAGCTACTCCTTGCTCAACGAAATGGACTCAACACCCCATATTAAACGCCTAAGAATGTACCTGACTAGGAAGTATCTTAAAACCTATGGACTGATATGTCTCCGAAAGAGAATCAAGCGTGTGTGCAGGGGCATAAACGCAGCAGTGATAGGACTGGAGAGGTTCGGTGAGCAAATGAAGACCCTTTGAAGTCATATTGCATGGTACCCATTCCAGGGGTCTCAACTTTCCAGGTTTAAGGTATTCTTTCTTCAGCTAAAACATGCATGTTGAACCCAGAGTATGATCAACCGTGTGAGCGGGAGACGTGTTCCAATATGTGTCAGTTTTCGTCACCTGGTACTCGGGTGCAACATTCCAGACGCTTTACTAACACTCTCCCGACTTGGAGAGTCAGTGCCTTTAACCTCCTGTTTGGCCCAGTTTGCAATTTCTGCGGAAGATGAACAGGAATAGGGAGAACCAATGACAGACTAGCTGGAGGTGTCTGGACGGGCAAATTTAACTCTCATTTCCCACCAGGAAGAGGAATTAACCAAAGGCTCAGCGTGCCGTGCCGGAACCAGATTAGGGCCTGAAGCAATCCTGCGGTGTTGCGGCCAGCTCACGAGAAAGCGAGTTGAAGAAAGGAGCTCAGGGGCACTGTAATTCACAAACCTGCAGAGTTATAAGTGATAGCTATCGTCCAAAAATATACTGAAGTAAGGCTGCCAAGAGGACTTGAAAGCGGTGCAGAATTGCAGGAAACCGATTTCAGGAGGTAGACTGGAATTGCATTTTAAATGCATAGGAAAAGAGGCAGAACGTCCACAATGATGCACTTGTCCAAAAAGGGCGTATGCGTTTCTTCCTGAATATATTCAGGAAAAAACGCATACGCCCTTTTTGGCCAACCAAGCAAGCTTGCAAAGGAAATCTGCACTACAATGAAGTCTCACTTCCCCGTGGTCAAAAGGGCCATCTGAAAAAAGTGTAAAATCCAGAAAGGCAGGACAGGCCATGGAGAACTGGGAGCCTTTTTATGCTGATGGGCGGGATGTAAATTGCCAACAGCCACTCGGGAGAAGTGTATGGTGTTTCCTGAAACATCTAAAAAACAAAGCAACAGAGCCTAGGGCACTTCCACTTATGGTCCTATAGCTTAGGGAAATTAAAATCAAAAAGACACAGCCACCCCAAAGGTTGGGACGGCTCTGTTTACAAGAACCTGGTTTACGGTACAAGTTCAATATCGCAGAAAGTGAAAAATGGATAAAGAAGTTGTGGTACTTACGTACAATGCAATATCACTCAGCAAGGAAATCTATGTCATCAGGCCCGTAGCAGCATAATGAGTGGATTCAGGTATGATGATTCTAACTGAAATAAGTCACACAGAAAAAGAAACATCATAAGATATCACTAATACACGGAATGTAAACTTGGCTACACAGGAACTGAATTCCAAAACAGAACAGGGTCTCAAATTTAGAAACCCAACTTATGCTTGCTTAAGGGGAAAGGTGAGTTGGGGTGCTGCATAAAACCAGAGATTGAAATGAGCACAGATAAAGTTCCTTAAGCCAAATATGGAATAGACAAGAGCTACTCCTTGCTCAAGGAAATGGACTCAACACCCCATATTAAACGCCTAAGCATGTACCTGACTAGGAAGTATCTTAAAACCTATGGATTGCTATGTCTCCGAAAGAGAACCAAGCGTGTGTACAGGGGCATAAACACAGCAGTGATAGGACGGGAGAGGTTCGGTGAGCAAATGAAGACCCTTTGAAGTCATATTGCATGGTACCCATTCCACGGGTCTCAACTCTCCAGGTTTAAGGTATTCTTCCTTCAGCTAAAATATGCATGTGAAACCCAGAGTATGATCAACCGTGTGATCGGGAGACGTGTTCCAATATGTGTCTGTTTTCGTCCCCTGGTACTCGGGTGCAACATTCCAGACGCTTTACTAACACTCTCCCGACTTGGAGAGTCAGTGCCTTTAACCTCCTGTTTGGCCCAGTTTGCAATTTCTGCGGAAGATGAACAGGAATAGGGAGAACCAATGACAGACTAGCTGGAGGTGTCTGGACGGGCAAATTTAACTCTCATTTCCCACCAGGAAGGGGAATTAACCAAAGGCTCAGCATGCCGTGCCGGAACCAGATTAGGGCCTGAAGCACTCCTGCGGTGTTGCGGCCAGCTCACGAGAAAGCGAGTTGAAGAAAGGAGCTCAGGGGCACTGTAATTCACAAACCTGCAGAGTTATAAATGACAGCTATCGTCCAAAAATATACTGAAGTAAGGCTGCCAAGAGGACTTGAAAGCGGGGCAGAATTGCAGGAAACCGATTTCAGGAGGTAGACTGGAATTGCATTTAAAGCATAGGAAAAGAGGCAGAACGTCCACAATGATGCACTTGTCCAAAAAGGGCGTATGCGTTTCTTCCTGAATATATTCAGGAAAAAACGCATACACACTTTTTGGCCAACCAAGCAAGCTTGCAAAGGAAATCTGCACTACAATGAAGTCTCACTTCCCCCCGGTCAAAAGGGCCATCTGAAAAAAGTGTAAAATCCAGAAAGGCAGGACAGGCCATGGAGAACTGGGAGCCTTGTTATGCTGATGGGCGGGATGTAAATTGCCAACAGCCACTCGGGAGAAGTGTATGGTGTTTCCTGAAACATCTAAAAAACAAAGCAACAGAGCCTAGGGCACTTCCACTTATGGTCCTATAGCTTAGGGAAATTAAAATCAAAAAGACACAGCCACCCCAACGGTTGGGACGGCTCTGTTTACAAGAACCTGATTTACGGTACAAGTTCAATATCGCAGAAAGTGAAAACTGGATAAAGAAGTTGTGGTACTTACGTACAATGCAATATCACTCAGCAAGGAAATCTATGTCATCAGGCCCGTAGCAGCATAATGAGTGGATTCAGGTATGATGATTCAACTGAAATAAGTCACACAGAAAAAGAAACATCGTAAGATATCACTAATACACGGAATGTAACCTTGGCTACACAGGAACTGAATTACAAAACACAACAGGGTCTCAAATTAAGAAAACCAACTTATGCTTGCTTAAGGGGAAAGGTGAGTTGGGGTGCTGCATAAAACCAGAGATTGAAATGAGCACAGATAAAGTTCCTTAAGCCAAATATGGAATAGACAAGAGCTACTCCTTGCTCAACGAAATGGACTCAACACCCCATATTAAACGCCTAAGAATGTACCTGACTAGGAAGTATCTTAAAACCTATGGACTGCTGTCTCCGAAAGAGAATCAAGCGTGTGTGCAGGGGCATAAACGCAGCAGTGATAGGACTGGAGAGGTTCGGTGAGCAAATGAAGACCGTTTGAAGTCATATTGCATGGTACCCATTCCACGGGTCTCAACTTTCCAGGTTTAAGGTATTCTTTCTTCAGCTAAAACATGCATGTTGAACCCAGAGTATGATCAACCGTGTGAGCGGGAGACGTGTTCCAATATGTGTCAGTTTTCGTCACCTGGTACTCGGGTGCAACATTCCAGACGCTTTACTAACACTCTCCCGACTTGGAGAGTCAGTGCCTTTAACCTCCTGTTTGGCCCAGTTTGCAATTTCTGCGGAAGATGAACAGGAATAGGGAGAACCAATGACAGACTAGCTGGAGGTGTCTGGACGGGCAAATTTAACTCTCATTTCCCACCAGGAAGAGGAATTAACCAAAGGCTCAGCGTGCCGTGCCGGAACCAGATTAGGGCCTGAAGCAATCCTGCGGTGTTGCGGCCAGCTCACGAGAAAGCGAGTTGAAGAAAGGAGCTCAGGGGCACTGTAATTCACAAACCTGCAGAGTTATAAGTGATAGCTATCGTCCAAAAATATACTGAAGTAAGGCTGCCAAGAGGACTTGAAAGCGGGGCAGAATTGCAGGAAACCGATTTCAGGAGGTAGACTGGAATTGCATTTAAAGCATAGGAAAAGAGGCAGAACGTCCACAATGATGCACTTGTCCAAAAAGGGCGTATGCGTTTCCTCCTGAATATATTCAGGAAAAAACGCATACGCCCTTTTTGGCCAACCAAGCAAGCTTGCAAAGGAAATCTGCACTACAATGAAGTCTCACTTCCCCGTGGTCAAAAGGGCCATCTGAAAAAAGTGTAAAATCCAGAAAGGCAGGACAGGCCATGGAGAACTGGGAGCCTTTTTATGCTGATGGGCGGGATGTAAATTGCCAACAGCCACTCGGGAGAAGTGTATGGTGTTTCCTGAAACATCTAAAAAACAAAGCAACAGAGCCTAGGGCACTTCCACTTATGGTCCTATAGCTTAGGGAAATTAAAATCAAAAAGACACAGCCACCCCAAAGGTTGGGACGGCTCTGTTTACAAGAACCTGGTTTACGGTACAAGTTCAATATCGCAGAAAGTGAAAACTGGATAAAGAAGTTGTGGTACTTACGTACAATGCAATATCACTCAGCAATGAAATCTATGTCATCAGGCCCGTAGCAGCATAATGAGTGGATTCAGGTATGATGATTCTAACTGAAATAAGTCACACAGAAAAAGAAACATCATAAGATATCACTAATACACGGAATGTAAACTTGGCTACACAGGAACTGAATTCCAAAACAGAACAGGGTCTCAAATTTAGAAACCCAACTTATGCTTGCTTAAGGGGAAAGGTGAGTTGGGGTGCTGCATAAAACCAGAGATTGAAATGAGCACAGATAAAGTTCCTTAAGCCAAATATGGAATAGACAAGAGCTACTCCTTGCTCAACGAAATGGACTCAACACCCCATATTAAACGCCTAAGCATGTACCTGACTAGGAAGTATCTTAAAACCTATGGATTGCTATGTCTCCGAAAGAGAACCAAGCGTGTGTACAGGGGCATAAACGCAGCAGTGATAGGACGGGAGAGGTTCGGTGAGCAAATGAAGACCCTTTGAAGTCATATTGCATGGTACCCATTCCACGGGTCTCAACTCTCCAGGTTTAAGGTATTCTTCCTTCAGCTAAAATATGCATGTGAAACCCAGAGTATGATCAACCGTGTGATCGGGAGACGTGTTCCAATATGTGTCAGTTTTCGTCCCCTGGTACTCGGGTGCAACATTCCAGACGCTTTACTAACACTCTCCCGACTTGGAGAGTCAGTGCCTTTAACCTCCTGTTTGGCCCAGTTTGCAATTTCTGCGGAAGATGAACAGGAATAGGGAGAACCAATGAGAGACTAGCTGGAGGTGTCTGGACGGGCAAATTTAACTCTCATTTCCCACCAGGAAGGGGAATTAACCAAAGGCTCAGCATGCCGTGCCGGAACCAGATTAGGGCCTGAAGCACTCCTGCGGTGTTGCGGCCAGCTCACGAGAAAGCGAGTTGAAGAAAGGAGCTCAGGGGCACTGTAATTCACAAACCTGCAGAGTTATAAATGACAGCTATCGTCCAAAAATATACTGAAGTAAGGCTGCCAAGAGGACTTGAAAGCGGGGCAGAATTGCAGGAAACCGATTTCAGGAGGTAGACTGGAATTGCATTTAAAGCATAGGAAAAGAGGCAGAACGTCCACAATGATGCACTTGTCCAAAAAGGGCGTATGCGTTTTTTCCTGAATATATTCAGGAAAAAACGCATACACACTTTTTGGCCAACCAAGCAAGCTTGCAAAGGAAATCTGCACTACAATGAAGTCTCACTTCCCCCCGGTCAAAAGGGCCATCTGAAAAAAGTGTAAAATCCAGAAAGGCAGGACAGGCCATGGAGAACTGGGAGCCTTGTTATGCTGATGGGCGGGATGTAAATTGCCAACAGCCACTCGGGAGAAGTGTATGGTGTTTCCTGAAACATCTAAAAAACAAAGCAACAGAGCCTAGGGCACTTCCACTTATGGTCCTATAGCTTAGGGAAATTAAAATCAAAAAGACACAGCCACCCCAACGGTTGGGACGGCTCTGTTTACAAGAACCTGATTTACGGTACAAGTTCAATATCGCAGAAAGTGAAAACTGGATAAAGAAGTTGTGGTACTTACGTACAATGCAATATCACTCAGCAAGGAAATCTATGTCATCAGGCCCGTAGCAGCATAATGAGTGGATTCAGGTATGATGATTCAACTGAAATAAGTCACACAGAAAAAGAAACATCGTAAGATATCACTAATACACGGAATGTAACCTTGGCTACACAGGAACTGAATTACAAAACACAACAGGGTCTCAAATTAAGAAAACCAACTTATGCTTGCTTAAGGGGAAAGGTGAGTTGGGGTGCTGCATAAAACCAGAGATTGAAATGAGCACAGATAAAGTTCCTTAAGCCAAATATGGAATAGACAAGAGCTACTCCTTGCTCAACGAAATGGACTCAACACCCCATATTAAACGCCTAAGAATGTACCTGACTAGGAAGTATCTTAAAACCTATGGACTGCTATGTCTCCGAAAGAGAATCAAGCGTGTGTGCAGGGGCATAAACGCAGCAGTGATAGGACTGGAGAGGTTCGGTGAGCAAATGAAGACCCTTTGAAGTCATATTGCATGGTACCCATTCCAGGGGTCTCAACTTTCCAGGTTTAAGGTATTCTTTCTTCAGCTAAAACATGCATGTGGAACCCAGAGTATGATCAACCGTGTGAGCGGGAGACGTGTTCCAATATGTGTCAGTTTTCGTGACCTGGTACTCGGGTGCAACATTCCAGACGCTTTACTAACACTCTCCCGACTTGGAGAGTCAGTGCCTTTAACCTCCTGTTTGGCCCAGTTTGCAATTTCTGCGGAAGATGAACAGGAATAGGGAGAACCAATGACAGACTAGCTGGAGGTGTCTGGACGGGCAAATTTAACTCTCATTTCCCACCAGGAAGAGGAATTAACCAAAGGCTCAGCGTGCCGTGCCGGAACCAGATTAGGGCCTGAAGCAATCCTGCGGTGTTGCGGCCAGCTCACGAGAAAGCGAGTTGAAGAAAGGAGCTCAGGGGCACTGTAATTCACAAACCTGCAGAGTTATAAGTGATAGCTATCGTCCAAAAATATACTGAAGTAAGGCTGCCAAGAGGACTTGAAATCGGGGCAGAATTGCAGGAAACCGATTTCAGGAGGTAGACTGGAATTGCATTTAAAGCATAGGAAAAGAGGCAGAACGTCCACAATGATGCACTTGTCCAAAAAGGGCGTATGCGTTTCCTCCTGAATATATTCAGGAAAAAACGCATACGCCCTTTTTGGCCAACCAAGCAAGCTTGCAAAGGAAATCTGCACTACAATGAAGTCTCACTTCCCCGTGGTCAAAAGGGCCATCTGAAAAAAGTGTAAAATCCAGAAAGGCAGGACAGGCCATGGAGAACTGGGAGCCTTTTTATGCTGATGGGCGGGATGTAAATTGCCAACAGCCACTCGGGAGAAGTGTATGGTGTTTCCTGAAACATCTAAAAAACAAAGCAACAGAGCCTAGGGCACTTCCACTTATGGTCCTATAGCTTAGGGAAATTAAAATCAAAAAGACACAGCCACCCCAAAGGTTGGGACGGCTCTGTTTACAAGAACCTGGTTTACGGTACAAGTTCAATATCGCAGAAAGTGAAAAATGGATAAAGAAGTTGTGGTACTTACGTACAATGCAATATCACTCAGCAAGGAAATCTATGTCATCAGGCCCGTAGCAGCATAATGAGTGGATTCAGGTATGATGATTCTAACTGAAATAAGTCACACAGAAAAAGAAACATCATAAGATATCACTAATACACGGAATGTAAACTTGGCTACACAGGAACTGAATTCCAAAACAGAACAGGGTCTCAAATTTAGAAACCCAACTTATGCTTGCTTAAGGGGAAAGGTGAGTTGGGGTGCTGCATAAAACCAGAGATTGAAATGAGCACAGATAAAGTTCCTTAAGCCAAATATGGAATAGACAAGAGCTACTCCTTGCTCAAGGAAATGGACTCAACACCCCATATTAAACGCCTAAGCATGTACCTGACTAGGAAGTATCTTAAAACCTATGGATTGCTATGTCTCCGAAAGAGAACCAAGCGTGTGTACAGGGGCATAAACGCAGCAGTGATAGGACGGGAGAGGTTCGGTGAGCAAATGAAGACCCTTTGAAGTCATATTGCATGGTACCCATTCCACGGGTCTCAACTCTCCAGGTTTAAGGTATTCTTCCTTCAGCTAAAATATGCATGTGAAACCCAGAGTATGATCAACCGTGTGATCGGGAGACGTGTTCCAATATGTGTCAGTTTTCGTCCCCTGGTACTCGGGTGCAACATTCCAGACGCTTTACTAACACTCTCCCGACTTGGAGAGTCAGTGCCTTTAACCTCCTGTTTGGCCCAGTTTGCAATTTCTGCGGAAGATGAACAGGAATAGGGAGAACCAATGACAGACTAGCTGGAGGTGTCTGGACGGGCAAATTTAACTCTCATTTCCCACCAGGAAGGGGAATTAACCAAAGGCTCAGCATGCCGTGCCGGAACCAGATTAGGGCCTGAAGCACTCCTGCGGTGTTGCGGCCAGCTCACGAGAAAGCGAGTTGAAGAAAGGAGCTCAGGGGCACTGTAATTCACAAACCTGCAGAGTTATAAATGACAGCTATCGTCCAAAAATATACTGAAGTAAGGCTGCCAAGAGGACTTGAAAGCGGGGCAGAATTGCAGGAAACTGATTTCAGGAGGTAGACTGGAATTGCATTTAAAGCATAGGAAAAGAGGCAGAACGTCCACAATGATGCACTTGTCCAAAAAGGGCGTATGCGTTTTTTCCTGAATATATTCAGGAAAAAACGCATACACACTTTTTGGCCAACCAAGCAAGCTTGCAAAGGAAATCTGCACTACAATGAAGTCTCACTTCCCCCCGGTCAAAAGGGCCATCTGAAAAAAGTGTAAAATCCAGAAAGGCAGGACAGGCCATGGAGAACTGGGAGCCTTGTTATGCTGATGGGCGGGATGTAAATTGCCAACAGCCACTCGGGAGAAGTGTATGGTGTTTCCTGAAACATCTAAAAAACAAAGCAACAGAGCCTAGGGCACTTCCACTTATGGTCCTATAGCTTAGGGAAATTAAAATCAAAAAGACACAGCCACCCCAAAGGTTGGGACGGCTCTGTTTACAAGAACCTGATTTACGGTACAAGTTCAATATCGCAGAAAGTGAAAACTGGATAAAGAAGTTGTGGTACTTACGTACAATGCAATATCACTCAGCAAGGAAATCTATGTCATCAGGCCCGTAGCAGCATAATGAGTGGATTCAGGTATGATGATTCTAACTGAAATAAGTCACACAGAAAAAGAAACATCATAAGAGATCACTAATACACGGAATGTAAACTTGGCTACACAGGAACTGAATTCCAAAACAGAACAGGGTCTCAAATTTAGAAACCCAACTTATGCTTGCTTAAGGGGAAAGGTGAGTTGGGGTGCTGCATAAAACCAGAGATTGAAATGAGCACAGATAAAGTTCCTTAAGCCAAATATGGAATAGACAAGAGCTACTCCTTGCTCAACGAAATGGACTCAACACCCCATATTAAACACCTAAGAGTGTACCTGACTAGGAAGTATCTTAAAACGTATGGATTGCTATGTCTCCGAAAGAGAACCAAGCGTGTGTACAGGGGCATAAACGCAGCAGTGATAGGACTGGAGAGGTTCGGTGAGCAAATGAAGACCCTTTGAAGTCATATTGCATGGTACCCATTCCACGGGTCTCAACTCTCCAGGTTTAAGGTATTCTTCCTTCAGCTAAAACATGCATGTGGAACCCAGAGTATGATCCACCGTGTGATCGGGAGACGTGTTCCAATATGTGTCAGTTTTCGTCCCCTGGTACTCGGGTGCAACATTCCAGACGCTTTACTAACACTCTCCCGACTTGGAGAGTCAGTGCCTTTAACCTCCTGTTTGGCCCAGTTTGCAATTTCTGCGGAAGATGAACAGGAATAGGGAGAACCAATGACAGACTAGCTGGAGGTGTCTGGACGGGCAAATTTAACTCTCATTTCCCACCAGGAAGGGAAATTAACCAAAGGCTCAGCGTGCCGTGCCGGGACCAGATTAGGGCCTGAAGCACTCCTGCGGTGTTGCGGCCAGCTCACGAGAAAGCGAGTTGAAGAAAGGAGCTCAGGGGCACTGTAATTCACAAACCTGCAGAGTTATAAATGACAGCTATCGTCCAAAAATATACTGAAGTAAGGCTGCCAAGAGGACTTGAAAGCGGGGCAGAATTGCAGGAAACCGATTTCAGGAGGTAGACTGGAATTGCATTTAAAGCATAGGAAAAGAGGCAGAACGTCCACAATGATGCACTTGTCCAAAAAGGGCGTATGCGTTTCTTCCTGAATATATTCAGGAAAAAACGCATACGCCCTTTTTGGCCAACCAAGCAAGCTTGCAAAGGAAATCTGCACTACAATGAAGTCTCACTTCCCCCCGGTCAAAAGGGCCATCTGAAAAAAGTGTAAAATCCAGAAAGGCAGGACAGGCCATGGAGAACTGGGAGCCTTGTTATGCTGATGGGCGGGATGTAAATTGCCAACAGCCACTCGGGAGAAGTGTATGGTGTTTCCTGAAACATCTAAAAAACAAAGCAACAGAGCCTAGGGCACTTCCACTTATGGTCCTATAGCTTAGGGAAATTAAAATCAAAAAGACACAGCCACCCCAAAGGTTGGGACGGCTCTGTTTACAAGAACCTGATTTACGGTACAAGTTCAATATCGCAGAAAGTGAAAAATGGATAAAGAAGTTGTGGTACTTATGTACAATGCAATATCACTCAGCAAGGAAATCTATGTCATCAGGCCCGTAGCAGCATAATGAGTGGATTCAGGTATGATGATTCTAACTGAAATAAGTCACACAGAAAAAGAAACATCATAAGATATCACTAATACACGGAATGTAACCTTGGCTACACAGGAACTGAATTACAAAACACAACAGGGTCTCAAATTAAGAAAACCAACTTATGCTTGCTTAAGGGGAAAGGTGAGTTGGGGTGCTGCATAAAACCAGAGATTGAAATGAGCACAGATAAAGTTCCTTAAGCCAAATATGGAATAGACAAGAGCTACTCCTTGCTCAACGAAATGGACTCAACACCTCATATTAAACGCCTAAGAATGTACCTGACTAGGAAGTATCTTAAAACCTATGGACTGCTATGTCTCCGAAAGAGAATCAAGCGTGTGTACAGGGGCATAAACGCAGCAGTGATAGGAATGGAGAGGTTCGGTGAGCACATGAAGACCCTTTGAAGTCATATTGCATGGTACCCATTCCACGGGTCTCAACTTTCCAGGTTTAAGGTATTCTTCCTTCAGCTAAAACATGCATGTGGAACCCAGAGTATGATCAACCGTGTGAGCGGGAGACGTGTTCAAATATGTCTCAGTTTTAGTCCCCTGGTACTCGGGTGCAACATTCCAGACGCTTTACTAACACTCTCCCGACTTGGAGAGTCAGTGCCTTTAACCACCTGTTTGGCCCAGTTTGCAATTTCTGCGGAAGATGAACAGGAATAGGGAGAACAAATGACAGACTAGCTGGAGGTGTCTGGACGGGCAAATTTAACTCTCATTTCCCACCAGGAAGAGGAATTAACCAAAGGCTCAGCGTGCCGTGCCGGAACCAGATTAGGGCCTGAAGCCATCCTGCGGTGTTGCGGCCAGCTCACGAGAAAGCGAGTTGAAGAAAGGAGCTCAGGGGCACTGTAATTCACAAACCTGCAGAGTTATAAGTGATAGCTATCGTCCAAAAATGTACTGAAGTAAGGCTGCCAAGAGGACTTGAAAGCGGTGCAGAATTGCAGGAAACCGATTTCAGGAGGTAGACTGGAATTGCATTTAAAGCATAGGAAAAGAGGCAGAACGTCCACAATGATGCACTTGGCCAAAAAGGGCGTATGCGTTTTTTCCTGAATATATTCAGGAAAAAACGCATACGCCCTTTTTGGCCAACCAAGCAAGCTTGCAAAGGAAATCTGCACTACAATGAAGTCTCACTTCCCCCCGGTCAAAAGGGCCATCTGAAAAAAGTGTAAAATCCAGAAAGGCAGGACAGGCCATGGAGAACTGGGAGCCTTGTTATGCTGATGGGCGGGATGTAAATTGCCAACAGCCACTAGGGAGAAGTGTATGGTGTTTCCTGAAACATCTAAAAAACAAAGCAACAGAGCCTAGGGCACTTCCACTTATGGTCCTATAGCTTAGGGAAATTAAAATCCAAAAGACACAGCCACCCCAACGGTTGGGACGGCTCTGTTTACAAGAACCTGGTTTACGGTACAAGTTCAATATCGCAGAAAGTGAAAACTGGATAAAGAAGTGTGGTACTTACGTACAATGCAATATCACTCAGCAAGGAAATCTATGTCATCAGGCCCGTAGCAGCATAATGAGTGGATTCAGGTATGATGATTCTAACTGAAATAAGTCACACAGAAAAAGAAACATCATAAGATATCACTAATACACGGAATGTAACCTTGGCTACACAGGAACTGAATTCCAAAACAGAACAGGGTCTCAAATTAAGAAAACCAACTTATGCTTCCTTAAGGGGAAAGGTGAGTTGGGGTGCTGCATAAAACCAGAGATTGAAATGAGCACAGATAAAGTTCCTTAAGCCAAATATGGAATAGACAAGAGCTACTCCTTGCTCAACGAAATGGACTCAACACCCCATATTAAACGCCTAAGAATGTACCTGACTAGGAAGTATCTTAAAACCTATGGACTGCTATGTCTCCGAAAGAGAATCAAGCGTGTGTACAGGGGCATAAACGCAGCAGTGATAGGATTGGAGAGGTTCGGTGAGCAAATGAAGACCCTTTGAAGTCATATTGCATGGTACCCATTCCACGGGTCTCAACTTTCCAGGTTTAAGGTATTCTTCCTTCAGCTAAAACATGCATGTTGAACCCAGAGTATGATCAACCGTGTGAGCGGGAGACGTGTTCAAATATGTCTCAGTTTTAGTCCCCTGGTACTCGGGTGCAACATTCCAGACGCTTTACTAACACTCTCCCGACTTGGAGAGTCAGTGCCTTTAACCACCTGTTTGGCCCAGTTTGCAATTTCTGCGGAAGATGAACAGGAATAGGGAGAACAAATGACAGACTAGCTGGAGGTGTCTGGACGGGCAAATTTAACTCTCATTTCCCACCAGGAAGAGGAATTAACCAAAGGCTCAGCGTGCCGTGCCGGAACCAGATTAGGGCCTGAAGCAATCCTGCGGTGTTTCGGCCAGCTCACGAGAAAGCGAGTTGAAGAAAGGAGCTCAGGGGCACTGTAATTCACAAACCTGCAGAGTTATAAGTGATAGCTATCGTCCAAAAATGTACTGAAGTAAGGCTGCCAAGAGGACTTGAAAGCGGTGCAGAATTGCAGGAAACCGATTTCAGGAGGTAGACTGGAATTGCATTTAAAGCATAGGAAAAGAGGCAGAACGTCCACAATGATGCACTTGGCCAAAAAGGGCGTATGCGTTTTTTCCTGAATATATTCAGGAAAAAACGCATACGCCCTTTTTGGCCAACCAAGCAAGCTTGCAAAGGAAATCTGCACTACAATGAAGACTCACTTCCCCCCGGTCAAAAGGGCCATCTGAAAAAAGTGTAAAATCCAGAAAGGCAGGACAGGCCATGGAGAACTGGGAGCCTTGTTATGCTGATGGGCGGGATGTAAATTGCCAACAGCCACTAGGGAGAAGTGTATGGTGTTTCCTGAAACATCTAAAAAACAAAGCAACAGAGCCTAGGGCACTTCCACTTATGGTCCTATAGCTTAGGGAAATTAAAATCCAAAAGACACAGCCACCCCAACGGTTGGGACGGCTCTGTTTACAAGAACCTGGTTTACGGTACAAGTTCAATATCGCAGAAAGTGAAAACTGGATAAAGAAGTGTGGTACTTACGTACAATGCAATATCACTCAGCAAGGAAATCTATGTCATCAGGCCCGTAGCAGCATAATGAGTGGATTCAGGTATGATGATTCTAACTGAAATAAGTCACACAGAAAAAGAAACATCATAAGATATCACTAATACACGGAATGTAACCTTGGCTACACAGGAACTGAATTCCAAAACAGAACAGGGTCTCAAATTAAGAAAACCAACTTATGCTTCCTTAAGGGGAAAGGTGAGTTGGGGTGCTGCATAAAACCAGAGATTGAAATGAGCACAGATAAAGTTCCTTAAGCCAAATATGGAATAGACAAGAGCTACTCCTTGCTCAACGAAATGGACTCAACACCCCATATTAAACGCCTAAGAATGTACCTGACTAGGAAGTATCTTAAAACCTATGGACTGCTATGTCTCCGAAAGAGAATCAAGCGTGTGTACAGGGGCATAAACGCAGCAGTGATAGGATTGGAGAGGTTCGGTGAGCAAATGAAGACCCTTTGAAGTCATATTGCATGGTACCCATTCCACGGGTCTCAACTTTCCAGGTTTAAGGTATTCTTCCTTCAGCTAAAACATGCATGTGGAACCCAGAGTATGATCAACCGTGTGAGCGGGAGACGTGTTCAAATATGTCTCAGTTTTCGTCCCCTGGTACCCGGGTGCAACATTCCAGACGCTTTACTAACACTCTCCCGACTTGGAGAGTCAGTGCCTTTAACCTCCTGTTTGGCCCAGTTTGCAATTTCTGCGGAAGATGAACAGGAATAGGGAGAACCAATGACAGACTAGCTGGAGGTGTCTGGACGGGCAAATTTAACTCTCATTTCCCACCAGGAAGAGGAATTAACCAAAGGCTCAGCGTGCCGTGCCGGAACCAGATTAGGGCCTGAAGCAATCCTGCGGTGTTGCGGCCAGCTCACGAGAAAACGAGTTGAAGAAAGGAGCTCAGGGGCACTGTAATTCACAAACCTGCAGAGTTATAAGTGATAGCTATCGTCCAAAAATGTACTGAAGTAAGGCTGCCAAGAGGACTTGAAAGCGGGGCAGAATTGCAGGAAACCGATTTCAGGAGGTAGACTGGAATTGCATTTAAAGCATAGGAAAAGAGGCAGAACGTCCACAATGATGCACTTGGCCAAAAAGGGCGTATGCGTTTTTTCCTGAATATATTCAGGAAAAAACGCATACGCCCTTTTTGGCCAACCTAGCAAGCTTGCAAAGGAAATCTGCACTACAATGAAGTCTCACTTCCCCCCGGTCAAAAGGGCCATCTGAAAAAAGTGTAAAATCCAGAAAGGCAGGACAGGCCATGGAGAACTGGGAGCCTTGTTATGCTGATGGGCGGGATGTCAATTGCCAACAGCCACTCGGGAGAAGTGTATGGTGTTTCCTGAAACATCTAAAAAACAAAGCAACAGAGCCTAGGGCACTTCCACTTATGGTCCTATAGCTTAGGGAAATTAAAATCAAAAAGACACAGCCACCCCAAAGGTTGGGACGGCTCTGTTTACAAGAACCTGGCTTACGGTACAAGTTCAATATCGCAGCAAGTGAAAACTGGATAAAGAAGTTGTGGTACTTACGTACAATGCAATATCACTCAGCAAGGAAATCTGTGTCATCAGGCCCGTAGCAGCATAATGAGTGGATTCAGGTATGATGATTCTAACTGAAATAAGTCACACAGAAAAAGAAACATCATAAGATATCACTAATACACGGAATGTAACCTTGGCTACACAGGAACTGAATTCCAAAACAGAACAGGGTCTCAAATTTAGAAACCCAACTTATGCTTGCTTAAGGGGAAAGGTGAGTTGGGGTGCTGCATAAAACCAGAGATTGAAATGAGCACAGATAAAGTTCCTTAAGCCAAATATGGAATAGACAAGAGCTACTCCTTGCTCAACGAAATGGACTCAACACCCCATATTAAATGCCTAAGCATGTACCTGACTAGGAAGTATCTTAAAACCTATGGATTGCTATGTCTCCGAAAGAGAACCAAGCGTGTGTACAGGGGCATAAACGCAGCAGTGATAGGACTGGAGAGGTTCGGTGAGCAAATGAAGACCCTTTGAAGTCATATTGCATGGTACCCATTCCACGGGTCTCAACTCTCCAGGTTTAAGGTATTCTTCCTTCAGCTAAAACATGCATGTGGAACCCAGAGTATGATCAACCATGTGATCGGGAGACGTGTTCCAATATGTGTCAGTTTTCGTCCCCTGGTACTCGGGTGCAACATTCCAGACGCTTTACTAACACTCTCCCGACTTGGAGAGTCAGTGCCTTTAACCTCCTGTTTGGCCCAGTTTGCAATTTCTGCGGAAGATGAACAGGAATAGGGAGAACCAATGACAGACTAGATGGAGGTGTCTGGACGGGCAAATTTAACTCTCATTTCCCACCAGGAAGGGGAATTAACCAAAGGCTCAGCGTTCCGTGCCGGAACCAGATTAGGGCCTGAAGCACTCCTGCGGTGTTGCGGCCAGCTCACGAGAAAGCGAGTTGAAGAAAGGAGCTCAGGGGCACTGTAATTCACAAACCTGCAGAGTTATAAATGACAGCTATCGTCCAAAAATATACTGAAGTAAGGCTGCCAAGAGGACTTGAAAGCGGTGCAGAATTGCAGGAAACCGATTTCAGGAGGTAGACTGGAATTGCATTTAAAGCATAGGAAAAGAGGCAGAACGTCCACAATGATGCACTTGGGCAAAAAGGGCGTATGTGTTTTTTCCTGAATATATTCAGGAAAAAACGCATACGCCCTTTTTGGCCAACCAAGCAAGCTTGCAAAGGAAATCTGCACTACAATGAAGTCTCACTTCCCCCCGGTCAAAAGGGCCATCTGAAAAAAGTGTAAAATCCAGAAAGGCAGGACAGGCCATGGAGAACTGGGAGCCTTGTTATGCTGATGGGCGGGATGTAAATTGCCAACAGCCACTCGGGAGAAGTGTATGGTGTTTCCTGAAACATCTAAAAAACAAAGCAACAGAGCCTAGGGCACTTCCACTTATGGTCCTATAGCTTAGGGAAATTAAAATCAAAAAGACACAGCCACCCCAACGGTTGGGACAGCTCTGTTTACAAGAACCTGGTTTACGGTACAAGTTCAATATCGCAGAAAGTGAAAAATGGATAAAGAAGTTGTGGTACTTACGTACAATGCAATATCACTCAGCAATGAAATCTATGTCATCAGGCCCGTAGCAGCATAATGAGTGGATTCAGGTATGATGATTCTAACTGAAATAAGTCACACAGAAAAAGAAACATCATAAGATATCACTAATACACGGAATGTAACCTTGGCTACACAGGAACTGAATTCCAAAACAGAACAGGGTCTCAAATTTAGAAACCCAACTTATGCTTGCTTAAGGGGAAAGGTGAGTTGGGGTGCTGCATAAAACCACAGATTGAAATGAGCACAGATAAAGTTCCTTAAGCCAAATATGGAATAGACAAGAGCTACTCCTTGCTCAACGAAATGGACTCAACACCCCATATTAAACGCCTAAGAATGTACCTGACTAGCAAGTATCTTAAAACCTATGGACTGCTATGTCTCCGAAAGAGAATCAAGCGTGTGTACAGGGGCATAAACACAGCAGTGATAGGATTGGAGAGATTCGGTGAGCAAATGAAGACCCTTTGAAGTCATATTGCATGGTACCCATTCCACGGGTCTCAACTCTCCAGGTTTAAGGTATTCTTCCTTCAGCTAAAACATGCATGTGGAACCCAGAGTATGATCAACCGTGTGAGCGGGAGACGTGTTCAAATATGTGTCAGTTTTCGTCCCCTGGTACCCGGGTGCAACATTCCAGACGCTTTACTAACACTCTCCCGACTTGGAGAGTCAGTGCCTTTAACCTCCTGTTTGGCCCAGTTTGCAATTTCTGCGGAAGATGAACAGGAATAGGGAGAATCAATGAAGACTAGCTGGAGGTGTCTGGACGGGCAAATTTAACTCTCATTTCCCACCAGGAAGAGGAATTAACCAAAGGCTCAGCGTGCCGTGCCGGAACCAGATTAGGGCCTGAAGCAATCCTGCGGTGTTGCGGCCAGCTCACGAGAAAGCGAGTTGAAGAAAGGAGCTCAGGGGCACTGTAATTCACAAACCTGCAGAGTTATAAGTGATAGCTATCGTCCAAAAATATACTGAAGTAAGGCTGCCAAGAGGACTTGAAAGCGGTGCAGAATTGCAGGAAACCGATTTCAGGAGGTAGACTGGAATTGCATTTAAAGCATAGGAAAAGAGGCAGAACGTCCACAATGATGCACTTGTCCAAAAAGGGCGTATGCGTTTCTTCCTGAATATATTCAGGAAAAAACGCATACGCACTTTTTGGCCAACCAAGCAAGCTTGCAAAGGAAATCTGCACTACAATGAAGTCTCACTTCCCCGCGGTCAAAAGGGCCATCTGAAAAAAGTGTAAAATCCAGAAAGGCAGGACAGGCCATGGAGAACTGGGAGCCTTGTTATGCTGATGGGCGGGATGTAAATTGCCAACAGCCACTCGGGAGAAGTGTATGGTGTTTCCTGAAACATCTAAAAAACAAAGCAACAGAGCCTAGGGCACTTCCACTTATGGTCCTATAGCTTAGGGAAATTAAAATCAAAAAGACACAGCCACCCCAAAAGTTGGGACTGCTCTGTTTACAAGAACCTGGCTTACGGTACAAGTTCAATATCGCAGAAAGTGAAAAATGGATAAAGAAGTTGTGGTACTTACGTACAATGCAATATCACTCAGCAAGGAAATCTATGTCATCAGGCCCGTAGCAGCATAATGAGTGGATTCAGGTATGATGATTCTAACTGAAATAAGTCACACAGAAAAAGAAACATCATAAGATATCACTAATACACGGAATGTAACCTTGGCTACACAGGAACTGAATTCCAAAACAGAACAGGGTCTCAAATTTAGAAACCCAACTTATGCTTGCTTAAGGGGAAAGGTGAGTTGGGGTGCTGCATAAAACCAGAGATTGAAATGAGCACAGATAAAGTTCCTTAAGGCAAATATGGAATAGACAAGAGCTACTCCTTGCTCAAGGAAATGGACTCAACACCCCATATTAAATTCCTAAGCATGTACCTGACTAGGAAGTATCTTAAAACCTATGGATTGCTATGTCTCCGAAAGAGAACCAAGCGTGTGTACAGGGGCATAAACGCAGCAGTGATAGGACTGGAGAGGTTCGGTGAGCAAATGAAGACCCTTTGAAGTCATATTGCTTGGTACCCATTCCACGGGTCTCAACTCTCCAGGTTTAAGGTATTCTTCCTTCAGCTAAAACATGCATGTGGAACCCAGAGTATGATCAACCGTGTGATCGGGAGACGTGTTCCAATATGTGTCAGTTTTCGTCCCCTGGTACTCGGGTGCAACATTCCAGACGCTTTACTAACACTCTCCCGACTTGGAGAGTCAGTGCCTTTAACCTCCTGTTTGGCCCAGTTTGCAATTTCTGCGGAAGATAAACAGGAATAGGGAGAACCAATGACAGACTAGATGGAGGTGTCTGGACGGGCAAATTTAACTCTCATTTCCCACCAGGAAGGGGAATTAACCAAAGGCTCAGCGTGCCGTGCCGGAACCAGATTAGGGCCTGAAGCACTCCTGCGGTGTTGCGGCCAGCTCACGAGAAAGCGAGTTGAAGAAAGGAGCTCAGGGGCACTGTAATTCACAAACCTGCAGAGTTATAAATGACAGCTATCGTCCAAAAATATACTGAAGTAAGGCTGCCAAGAGGACTTGAAAGCGGGGCAGAATTGCAGGAAACCGATTTCAGGAGGTAGACTGGAATTGCATTTAAAGCATAGGAAAAGAGGCAGAACGTCGACAATGATGCACTTGGGCAAAAAGGGCGTATGTGTTTTTTCCTGAATATATTCAGGAAAAAACGCATACGCGCTTTTTGGCCAACCAAGCAAGCTTGCAAAGGAAATCTGCACTACAATGAAGTCTCACTTCCCCCCGGTCAAAAGGGCCATCTGAAAAAAGTGTAAAATCCAGAAAGGCAGGACAGGCCATGGAGAACTGGGAGCCTTGTTATGCTGATGGGCGGGATGTAAATTGCCAACAGCCACTCGGGAGAAGTGTATGGTGTTTCCTGAAACATCTAAAAAACAAAGCAACAGAGCCTAGGGCACTTCCACTTATGGTCCTATAGCTTAGGGAAATTAAAATCAAAAAGACACAGCCACCCCAACGGTTGGGACGGCTCTGTTTACAAGAACCTGGTTTACGGTACAAGTTCAATATCGCAGAAAGTGAAAAATGGATAAAGAAGTTGTGGTACTTACGTACAATGCAATATCACTCAGCAATGAAATCTATGTCATCAGGCCCGTAGCAGCATAATGAGTGGATTCAGGTATGATGATTCTAACTGAAATAAGTCACACAGAAAAAGAAACATCATAAGATATCACTAATACACGGAATGTAACCTTGGCTACACAGGAACTGAATTCCAAAACAGATCAGGGTCTCAAATTAAGAAAACCAACTTATGCTTCCTTAAGGGGAAAGGTGAGTTGGGGTGCTGCATAAAACCAGAGATTGAAATGAGCACAGATAAAGTTCCTTAAGCCAAATATGGAATAGACAAGAGCTACTCCTTGCTCAACGAAATGGACTCAACACCCCATATTAAACGCCTAAGAATGTACCTGACTAGGAAGTATCTTAAAACCTATGGACTGCTATGTCTCCGAAAGAGAATCAAGCGTGTGTACAGGGGCATAAACGCAGCAGTGATAGGATTGGAGAGATTCGGTGAGCAAATGAAGACCCTTTGAAGTCATATTGCATGGTACCCATTCCACGGGTCTCAACTCTCCAGGTTTAAGGTATTCTTCCTTCAGCTAAAACATGCATGTGGAACCCAGAGTATGATCAACCGTGTGAGCGGGAGACGTGTTCCAATATGTCTCAGTTTTCGTCCCCTGGTACCCGGGTGCAACATTCCAGATGCTTTACTAACACTCTCCCGACTTGGAGAGTCAGTGCCTTTAACCTCCTGTTTGGCCCAGTTTGCAATTTCTGCGGAAGATGAACAGGAATAGGGAGAACCAATGAAGACTAGCTGGAGGTGTCTGGACGGGCAAATTTAACTCTCATTTCCCACCAGGAAGAGGAATTAACCAAAGGCTCAGCGTGCCGTGCCGGAACCAG